>NC_086445.1:699747383-700047383 GCF_028390025.1 Pseudophryne corroboree
TACTCTACCCTTCTAAGGGACCAATTCAGCATGGATAGCACATCTACAGTCCATTACACTGACATACAGTGGGACGCCCTGTACAGGGCAAGTCCACCCTGCATGCCATATCCTGCTCCCCCTGCACACATGCGAAAGCAGGGGGGGAGGCAATGCTTTCTTATGTTTAGGGTAGCCCTCTGCCTAAGCAGCATAGCTGCTAAGGCAGATGTCTACCCACCATGTTTCGAGTCGTAGCGTCTGCGTGTGACATCACACAGCCACTGTGACCTGCCCTGCAAACGGTCCGAACATGTCTGCATTGTCCGGACCACGCCCTCCAATGCCGCCACTATGCCCCTTAAATGGCGCCGGAAGGCAGAGGTCTACGATCAAATAGTCACTGCCCATGGAGAGTGAAAACTCTCCCTGTGCAAGTGTGCGAATACATGTGTATGCCATGCGAAAACTTAGCCAGACAGCAGACAGCTGCAAATTCGTTCGCAACTCACTCACCATCTAATGATTTTTCCTGTCTGTGCAGTCTGTACGTAGCCCATGATTTACTCCTACAGTGCGATACAAACAGGCTGTTTGGGTCCAGAGCTGACGCCACACACCTGCCCTGAAATCACTTGGGAATGCCTGCGTTTTTCCAGATACTCCCAGAAAACGGTCAGTTACCACCCACAAACATCCTCTTCCTGTCAATCACCTTGCAAACACCCGTGCGATCAAAATTTTCGCACCATTCTGACGCTGTTTGGTGATGCACATGCGCATTTTGGTGCATAAGCATGCGCAGTAATTCGATAATCGGCCGCTGTGCAATTTCACACAATAGCAATCAGGTCTGAATCGGGCCCATTGTCACTATCCATAGAATGACAGTGTACAAATCAGTGTACTATCATATTTTAATGACAGTGTACAAATAGGTATGTCAGATAGTCCCCCTTTGAGTACTGGAAAGAAGAAAAGTCAATTTGGAGGCCGTTTGCAAACTTACGTTGCATTACTTAAGCTGCCCACCCTCCAGTGTGTACTCAGAAAGAGTTTTCAGAACGGCCAGGAATATTGTCAGTAATTGGTGTTAGGAGACTACAGATGTATCCTCTTATGCTGTTGATGTGGGAGGCAGCCTACACTGGTGCCTTCGAAATTGCACCCCACAGTAAATAACTTTCTATTGTTCTGCTATTATCTGCACATGCTCCCGCAACCGCCGGCGGGTCCCAGTACTTTCAACTACGGGTAGTGAGAGCATAGCTTCCTGCTACCCATGCTGACTAAGTCTCACCGTCTTCCCCTTCGTCTTTAGTGCAGCAGAAGCATCACTCCACCGCTGTCTGTGGCCACATAAAAGGTGACTTATTTCTGTGTAGCGGTGGCGTGTGTACACTACGCTATGCCAGGAACTGTAACCCACATTGCATAGGCATCATGGGCAATGATTTAAAAAAAACACATATGTACTTCCTCAAAATGTAAAAAAGATGATGTTCATCAAAGTGAACTACAAGTTCCATGAGGAAGACCTTTACTGGCAATTACGTCAAAGTACAGAGACTTCTGTAATGCTGGATTTCAGAGGGGATGTATTACTATTGTGTAAACACTGATGAGGGTAAAAATGATAATGATGATGACATCTTGATACTGTAGAGCAGGCATGTCCAAACTGCGGTCCTCCAGCTGTTGAGAAACTACACATCCCAGCATGCCCTGACACAGCTTTAGCATTCTCTGACAGCAAAACTGTGTCAGAGCATGCTGGGATATGTAGTTTCACAACAGCTGGATGGCCGCAGTTTGGACATGCCTGCTGTAAAGCTTATTGACAGCACTGTTCGCTTAGCAGCCTTTAGTCCATAATTGAAAACAACACTGTTAACTGCCTTATGCCCATTGGTAGCTTGGTTTGTGAGGTCCCAAACAAACCAAGCACTTCAGTCACAAAAGTGTCAGCCCTGTCACTGATATGCTTGGTTTGTTAAACTGTGCATGTCATTTTTTTTATATCGAATATAAAGGTGGGTGGGAGGGCCCAAGGACAATTTATTTTTGCACCTCATTTCTATTCTGGCACTGCTGTATGGCAGTGTTTCATATATTTACTATAAACTGCTGTTTGTTTTGTCAAAGTCGAAAAATATAGCAACCTATGATGCCTTGTATTAACCCCATGCGCTTGCCCGCTGCACGTGCACATTCTCTCCCGTGCGTGCGCATATTCGCAGTTGCGTGACGGCGCCTCCACGGTCGTGCGCTCAGGCGCGTGGTATGTGCATTTACGGTAGAGTTTGTGTGCGTCTGGTGGGCGACTCGATCGTTACATATTTAATCCAAATAATGTATTTTATAGGTAATATTCCTTTTAATAATATCTGTAAGTATGATTAGTGTAACTGGTTCAGGGACAGAGAGATTCCTCTTTGCATGCTGGGAGGGCTCAGACAAAGGTTGGAGGGTAGTGTATGGTGTCCAGCTGTGGGGTATTGAAGGGGTATTGTGCCTATGATAATTGGGAGGGATTCGCATAGTTCCTGCTCATGGTTATGCACAGAAGTAGAAAATAAGATTAATTGCATTCCGAATAAATTACACAAGTGCAGGGTAGGTGAATAGAATTCAGTCATTTATTTCCCACAGACTGAATACAATAGCCTTATTTACACTAAGCTTTGAGATTCTATGAAGAGGGTTTACACCTTTGTTTATGAATAGAACCAGGTTTCTCTCCAGAATAATGAGTGCTGAGTTGTCAATTGTCTCAACTGAAGGTGGGGTAAACAAAGCCCAGAGACAGAGTTTGTTTGGAAGATCCAAAACAATAGCTTTCCTCAATATAATCAGACAAAGAGGAATTTAGAATACTAACAAGTTCTAGCCATCGCCCACTTCTTGAACTAACCAATGATCCCAGGTGCAGTACATGTCCCACCCCCTAACCAATGGAAAGAGAGCACACAGTATCTATTGTAGTATGTCTTGAGTTAGTAAATAAATATAGCTTGCAATAGGCTTGGTGACACAAGACTCTGCAAGGTTTTCACACTGAAGGCTAGAGCCCTGGTCCAGGTTGCGCCGGCGAAGTCATTCCCACGCGTGTAAGTTTCTCTGTAACCAACTTATTCTCTGTTTGTATTTGCCATACTCTCTCTCTCTCTGTTATTTGTTTAGGATTAAGAAACTGTTGTATATTGTATAATTTCAGTTATACTGTTTAGGTGTTTATGTTAGTGCTGTAGTGTATAAGCTGTAACTGTTTTCCCCTTTTACATACTAAAATCATCTAGATAAAGGTTTTGGAACCTTACAAGGTATTGTGTGTATCATTACATTGCTAAGGGTATTCGGAGCGTCTCAATCGCTCAAGCAGCTTTTATATTAACAAGGTTAAGAAGTGTTATATCATTACAGTATAAGTATATCCCTTCATTGTGTTGCATACAAGTTTACTGTGTGTCATCCTGTGAGCGTCTGCGCCGCTTGTGTTCCTCTTGTGGGCACAGCGTCCACTACGCTAGTAGCGTAGCATTACGGTACTCGGACCGCCTATAGCGTGCTCGATACCCAGCGTAAGCCGTGAGCGAACATGCCGCTCGACCACGGCCTAGCGTCTGCTACGCTAAGTGCGTACCCTTACGGTACCCCGTACGCCCATTGCGTACTGAGTCTCTTACCAATATATAGTGAATGTTATAAGATAAATATTTAGCTTTATCAATTGGGGCCTCGTCCTTCCTCCACATATCCGCACTAGCGAACACAAGCAGACTTTATCTGTCAGCAAAGGGGGAAGGTAGTATCCCTTGGTATCCGTGTTGGTGGTTGGGGATACGGTAGTGCTGACTAGATAAGCGTCTGCATCGCTACGTTGTAGGAGTGCTGGTGGAATCCGGAACCGGAAGGTAAGAACAGTACGCTATTGTCTTTTTAAATCTGGTTTTAATTTCTATTTGGTGCCAACTGCACACGCAGATTGGATTGCTTGTCTGTTAAATAGGTTTAAAAGTATTTTTAATCGCTCTGCATAGCTTGATAGTTTTATTTTTAACTCAGGCCTAAAATAACTTTAGGGGCTGGCATGATGATTTTCTTTGTGACAAGGGATGCTGCATGGTCTGTCCTCCAATTTGTGTAGCCCTCATGGATGTGGAAGGGGGAGGAGCAGCGGCCATTTTGGGAAGGTCAAAAATGTTTTTCTGAATGGCTGATTTTCAGGTGACTCGGGAAATAATCAGCCATCCATTGTCAAAAAGAAATCACCATTTAATGAGTTTTAATGCATTTATTTAATCCATATCATAGTCAATCATAAGTGGTTCAGATAGAGTTTAATATAAGTTAATAGTAAAATGAATATTTGATTTAGGAAATACACAGAAATAAAACAAAGTTGTTGTTTTTCTTTTTTTCTTTTTCTCCCGTCAAGAGCCTGTTTAACTCTGCTACTTGTGAGGTGGGCCATTGAAATGCAAATGAACCTGTGTAACTGGGTTTTGTTTTGTTTTTCTCCCAGCAGTGAAAGAAATCGCCTTCACAGATAGTTAAAAAGCACATTCATATGCAAATTAGAAGCACTGAATAGGGTCACATAGATGTAATATCTATATGTGCGTGCTTACATCAATGTATGTTATTAGATTAATTTAGAATGGCATTTTCACCTGTGTATTTTCACATATCTCACTTTCCTGTTTGCCATTTATTATTGATAACGTGCTGAAAAAGATTTGTTGCTATTGGTAGTTAAAAGTAAAATTAATACGTAAGGGAGTAATTTGTAAAACACGCACACGGCTTGCCTAAGATACAAGGAAGTTCTGTGTGGTGTTCAGTAAATGATTACAGTTAAATATAATTTGCATTGATAGAAACGTGTTACTTGTGTTACTGTGGACGTGTCTGGCCTGTGTACACGTGTCCCTAGCAGAGGGCAGGACAAGCGTGTGCGACGCAAGGGCTTACACACATAGCGTATATTATGCAACGGAGCGTATGGGTATGCCCACGTAATACAAATCACACGATAGTATTGTTTTAGTAGGCGATACGGAAGCAACGCGATAATAGCGCAAGTCAATCTCAGTGTCCTAAATTTTAGCGTAAAAGATCCTTCTCTAGTTGTAACTCCTTTGGGACTAAGACTGCGATACTGAATGAAAGGGATTTCTGCGCAGAAACGAAAGTAAAGAGTATATGAGGTGAAAGAGTGTGTATATATACATAAGTTTCTCATTTTTGGGTGGAACCACAGGAAATCGAGTTCTCGTGAGGTACATACGTGAAAGTGACTGCGCGGTTTCTTGGGAGGCATCCCTTGTTAACATATTAAAATAAGAGCATTAGAGTATAGCAGACCAGGAGGTCACGGACCAGGAGGTCCAGAGACAGACCAGGAGGTCTAGGTACAGCGGACTAGGAAGTCTGCTATAGATAGAGTCAAGAAGCACAACCCCAGGAGGGTTGGTGCAATACCCATATAGGCCATTAAGCTCTGGCTGAAGGAATTTGCAGCCACAATTTTCGATTCCACTGGTCGTTCCGCACATAAGATTAGTTGCTTATGTGCAGTACGATTGTACCGCATGTAATTGTGTGCATTAGTTTGTAACTTGACCCAGTACCATTTGCGTACGCTAGAGGGGTCATAAACGCTATTTGTACATTCTAACGTGATTTGTATAAAAAAAAATTATTTTAAGGGAGGTTCGCTGGTCACTCAGGAATTCTCCAGCAACTGATATTTACTGGGAAGGGTTAAGTGCTCTTCGGATCACACCCACACATTCCAGTAAATAGAGGTTCAGGTTGCAGGGGCTCTAGGTTGAGTACGCCAGCGCTAAGGCAGTGTGTGGGCGTATTGGTCGACGTGGGCGAGTGAGTGAAGGTACTCGGTAAACTTTCACCGTCGGCCTACCCCGGACATCTTGGTTTTTGTAAGGGTTCGCTGAAGACCCTGATTTGAAGGTCAGATGTAGTGAAAGCAACACCTGCAAAGATGGGGGCCAGTTGTTCAGGTAGGGGGCGATCAACCCTGGTTCAGGTTGATTTAGTAAACCGACCAATAGGGTCGGCAAGGTATATCATGTGTGAGAAATACGGTTCACACACAGAGGTTTTGTGCGATGAATGGGAAAGAATGACTGGGCATGACGGGGAAAAGTTCCCACGGGTAGGCAGTTTTAGCCCCAGGGTGTTACAAAATCTAAGGAGAAGGATATGTCTCATTAAATCTGCAAAGAGACGGATCAAATATTATGATTGTTTACAGTTATGGCAACGGGAAAGTGAAATACAAGGAGAATTAGCTTATACAGCTGACTCTCACTTTGGTAAGAAAAATATGGCAACGGGAGAGAAAGTGGTTACAGAGAATGGCACACTGGTGTATGATAAAAATGCACTTAGCAACTGTATTAATAATTATGGTAGTAGTAAATGTAACAATGATAAAAGTAGAACTGTTAAATGTACAACTGTTAACCTGTGCAAGTTGCACCCCATGTTAAACTTCCCTCAGGATTACAAGCAAGAAAGTGAGCCCAGCACGAGGTCGGCACCTTTTCCAGCAGCCATCATACAAGACATCCAGGTGGACGCGACCCAATCGGTAAAGGCAGTAGTCGAACCCCCTAACGGAGGGTCAGGTGAGGTCGTGTCCACAGGTACGTACGGTGTTATATATCACGCACAAACAAATGTACCTCATATTGTAGAGCCAACACAAGATGATGTAGTTGAATTTAATCCTGTCAGGGTGATCACAGTCCCCAATGGGAAGACTGACGCTCAGGGAATAATTCCCGCCAGGGACAGTGCAATGCGCCGTCCCTGGTCCCGGATGGAATTGAGAGCAATTATGTCTGAATTCCCTGATCCTAGGAGAGATCTAGTTGCATGTCAGAGGTTTATTAAAGAACTAGGAAACTCCACAGAACCCACCAACAAAGAGTGGCGGACAGTGCTGAGGGCATGTTTGCCTTCCAGTGTTGACCCTGCAGAATTTATTACTGATTGTAAATTAGACACAGAAGTACCTCGTACGGAGGAACACAATCAGGAATGTATTAAGCAGATCAACCGACAGTTAGGAGTATATTTCCCAGCCGTTGTCGAGTGGAAAATTTTTTTCTCCATAAGACAAAGTGAGGGGGAAAGTACTTCTAATTATTTCAATCGAGCACTGCGAGTAATGGCTAGAGATACTAGGATCACGGACATTGAGAAAAAAGCACAGCATAGAGATATAGCGGTTAAGGTATTAATGGATGGTTTACAGGAAGTGTTGAGAATAAGGGTACAGACCTCTCTACCTAACTGGAGAGGTGTCTCGGTAGCTGTCTTGAGAGAGTCTGCTATTGACCATGAATGGAACATCAAAAGACACCTGGAGTCACAGGGCAGTAAGCAAATGACAATCAGTAGACAAGCCCTGACAACGAAGCCACACCAGCTTAAGCCCCAAACCCCTGTGAGAAATTCAAATGTGATAGTTTGTTACCATTGTCACAAAGAGGGACATTTTGCACGAGACTGTAGAGTGAAAAATATACAAAAGTCATATAAAACCCCTAGGCAACGACATGAAAAATGAAATTGTAATCAGGTACCACATATGTAAAATTTTGAGCTACACCTATAATTTATGATCCGGAAAGTTGGTCATTTAACCTTGATAGTAAGCCTGAGGTTACAGTTAATGATATTGGGAGGTCAGTTCCTTGTAGACACAGGAACGGCCGGGTAAACTTTGTAATTTATCTGTAAAATGTTTCTTTTTCCCCATCTCTGACGTTCATCGGCAGAACTCCAACATCACATAGCTACTTGGTCTTTGCATAAGTCTACCTAACCCCAGTGTGACCTACCAACATTGGTGTGTCCTGGCCAGGCACAAAAGGGTGTAGTGTGGAAATACTGGTGGGGGAGACTGCGCAAAGATATCAATGGATGTGATGGTGTGACAGCCTGATGGTGAGCGGAAGATCTGACAATGTTTTTTTTGTTTGTTGTTTTAGGTAACATATATATGAATTGTTCTCTCTCTCGTTTGTTTGTTTTATTCCTCTTCTCTCTCATGTTCTCATGCTTTACAGATGGTATGTCACACATCAGTTAGACAAATGGTAATGCAAGATTTTTGCTCCTTACAGAAAGATCGCAGATTTGGAAGGAATATTGTATCACCAGAATGTTCGTTTGGAAGACTGAGAGACAGCACCTTTGAGATGACAACAGAGCAAGAAGAACAACAAGACTAGAGGACAAAAGCATTGTAACATTTTTCTTTCCCCTAAAATTATTTTTTGTACCCCCATTACAAATTTCTCTTTCTCCTCCTGTAAGATGGACTTGCCCCAAGAGACTGTGATCCGGATTTTCCTGTTGACCATGATGTTGACCAGAGCAGTCTGTTTCGGTGAGAGTACCATGGAGGTCGAGAAAGGATCTGGAATGGGTTCGGATGACCAGGATGGAGGCGTAGTTTTCCAAGAGCAACATAATCACCGAGTAAAGGCGAGTATCAGAAAACGATCTGGTAGCATTGACAATAGAAGGAATTGTGAAGGATTGTTAGCTGAAGAGAACTGCATCTGTAGACATTGTGACAATATAGTTGAGGATGGGTGCATCAAGAAATGTCAGTCCAGTTTTAATGTCCACATGGACCGGCATCCATTGAGTGACTATCACTCTTTAGTGGGTAAAGTGTTAAACCAGACAGACTGACTGTTGGGTATGCTCTCAAGTACCTCAAGGTCATAGCAAATCAGGACTAGTACCATTCCCTTTAACTGTAGGAGAGGTACTTGAGTTAAGTGGTGGAAGGCCGGTGGACAAGAGGTTTAATATCTCTAGTCCTCCTAGTTTGAAGCTCCACCAGTATCATGTGGATAAGTCCTTAGTATGCTTTAACATTTCCAATCCCCGAAAGCCGGGAATTTGGGAAGTGTCATGGAGTAATCAAACCATGACATTTTCATATAGAGCCGATAGAATGCCCATAGACACAGAGCTTATACGCCAGATAGCCAACAGTGGAAAATATTTCCGGTATAGGTACACCCTAGGAAGTAGGACCATGCGAGTTGGAGAAGTATCACCAGGATACTGTGCACATATCGTACAAACCGGATACGTGTACTAGACAGATGGGAGAGTTAGGGTTAGGAGATTTCACATGGAAAATTTGTAACATGGTTATGTCATACTCTGTTCCATATGTTCTCCCCGATGATGCATATTTCATATGCGGGAGAAAGGCGTATAAGTGGCTTGCCCCAAACTCAGAGGGATTGTGTGACATTGGAAAAGTAATGCCTGAAGTAATGACTGTATCCCATTTAAAAATGAAAGACATTCACCGTGGTGCCCAAGCTCCTTATACTCACACTCATTACGAGCACGTCGTTAAACGGCACCTGATAGAAAGAATAGAGCATCCGGCCTCTGACCTGATCCATGAATCCACCGGGATTCAATTCCTACTCGCGTTAGATATCACTCATACCGCCAGAGGAGTGATAAATTATAGATATATATCTGCGCTATAATATCACCGAAATGTATGACGACAAGTTCAGGTACACTGGGAAAGAGTTACAAGCCTACAAAACAGAGCTGGTTCAGCATAGGATGATTCTCAATTATCTCACAGCAGTGACAGGCGGGTATTGTGTCACCCTAGCAACTCAGTATGGAATAAAGTGCTGCACGTATATTACAAACAGCACTGAGGACCCGGCCGAGGTCATAGACCAAAAGATGGATGACATTTTGCAATTGAAGTGGGAGTTTCGAAGGAAACACAATCTCACACTCGCTGCTGTGGGTAATGAGCTGACCAGTTGGGTGTCATGGTTGAACCCACGAAATTGTTCTCTGGTTTAGGAGAATGGGCCCAAGGTATTATAATGGACGTAGGGAAATTTCTCTTGTGTATTCTGGGTGTCGTCATATTGGTTGGTCTGATAGTTTAGATGCGTTTGGGCTTTAACGAAGTGTAAAAGTAGTACCCGAGTGATGAGTCTGAGGAGCGAGGACACTGTAATAACAACAACTAATTTGAATTATGACCCAACGATAGAGACAATGTTGTGATGAAAATGTGATTCCACGGTCCGTTTCTTTCACCCGTTTCTCCTTTGTTTTCCTCCAAGGTACAAAGACATCCACTTGGAAGAAGAATTTGACAACCTCTTTTATACAGACCATTGATGAACTATGCCACAGACCCCCAATATCCCTAGTGACTTTAACTTTTTACGAAAGCCCAATACTTTAGAGACTGTAATTTTATGGACAATGGAACAGCTTTTGCTCGCTATTTACAACAAAAGCACCAAGAGACATCAGACAACATGTACATCAAGACAAGACATCAGACAAGACCTCAATCGGCGACTGTTTATTTAAACTCACATAGTTTACGACTGCATTTATAACGCTTGTTTCTTATCTTCATCTCTACAACCTCCAGGTAGTATCTCACATAGTCGACAGGTGATTCTCACATATTAGCATTCACATGTTCCCCCCTTCATGTATCATCAACTAAATGTGCTCCCCCATTTGTTGCAACCAAAAGCCGAAAAGAGCTCGGTAGAGTTTGACAGCCCATCCACAGATCCTTGATACGGGATAAGAAGGATTCAAATGTATACTTCGCAATACCTCGAAGCTTGATTTAAAACACGTACGGCACGATGATGAAACATGGATTTCATACACACATGCTTTACTATCTCACTAGGTCATATCTTTCCCACCTTCTCCTCTCCTCCTTTTACCCAATCATAAAAAGGTATTTACATGATGACATATATTTTTCTGTTTGAATTGTTTAGGAAGTGGCAGTTATTGGTAACTGCCAAAGGGTGGACTGTCAAAGTCGAAAAATATAGCGACCTATGATGCCTTGTATTAACCCCATGCGCTTGCCCGCTGCACGTGCACATTCTCTCCCGTGCGTGCGCATATTCGCAGTTGCGTGACGGCGCCTCCACGGTCGTGCGCTGAGGCGCGTGGTATGTGCATTTACGGTAGAGATTGTGTGCGTCTGGTGGGCGACTCGATCGTTACATATTTAATCCTAATAATGTATTTTATAGGTAATATTCCCTTTAATAATATCTGTAAGTATGATTAGTGTAACTGGTTCAGGGACAGAGAGATTCCTCTTTGCATGCTGGGAGGGCTCAGACAAAGGTTGGAGGGTAGTGTATGGTGTCCAGCTGTGGGGTATTGAAGGGGTGTTGTGCCTATGATAATTGGGAGGGATTCGCATAGTTCCTGCTCATGGTTATGCACAGAAGTAGAAAATAAGATTAATTGCATTCCGAATAAATTACACAAGTGCAGGGTAGGTGAATAGAATTCAGTCATTTATTTCCCACAGACTGAATACAATAGCCTTATTTACACTAAGCTTTGAGATTCTATGAAGAGGGTTTACACCTTTGTTTATGAATAGAACCAGGTTTCTCTCCAGAATAATGAGTGCTGAGTTGTCAATTGTCTCAACTGAAGGTGGGGTAAACAAAGCCCAGAGACAGAGTTTGTTTGGAAGATCCAAAACAATAGCTTTCCTCAATATAATCAGACAAAGAGGAATTTAGAATACTAACAAGTCCTAGCCATCGCCTACGTCTTGAACTAACCAATGATCCCAGGTGCAGTACATGTCCCACCCCCTAACCAATGGAAAGAGAGCACACAGTATCTATTGTAGTATGTCTTGAGTTAGTAAATAAATATAGCTTGCAATAGGCTTGGTGACACAAGACTCTGCAAGGTTTTCACACTGAAGGCTAGAGCCCTGGTCCAGGTTGCGCCGGCGAAGTCATTCCCACGCGTGTAACTTTCTCTGTAACCAACTTATTCTCTGTTTGTATTTGCCATACTCTCTCTCTCTCTCTGTTATTTGTTTAGGATTAAGAAACTGTTGTATATTGTATAATTTCAGTTATACTGTTTAGGTGTTTATGTTAGTGCTGTAGTGTATAAGCTGTAACTGTTTTCCCCTTTTACATACTAAAATCATCTAGATAAAGGTTTTGGAACCTTACAAGGTATTGTGTGTATCATTACATTGCTAAGGGTATTCGGAGCGTCTCAATCGCTCAAGCAGCTTTTATATTAACAAGGTTAAGAAGTGTTATATCATTACAGTATAAGTATATCCCTTCATTGTGTTGCATACAAGGTTTACTGTGTGTCATCCTGTGAGCGTCTGCGCTGCTTGTGTTCCTCTTGTGGGCACAGCGTCCGCTACGCTAGTAGCGTAGCATTACGGTACTCGGACCGCCTATAGCGTGCTCGATACCCAGCGTAAGCCGTGAGCGAACATGCCGCTCGTGCGTCTCGACCACGGCCTAGCGTCTGCTACGCTAAGTGCGTACCCTTACGGTACCCCGTACGCCCATTGCGTACTGAGTCTCTTACCAATATATAGTGAATGTTATAAGATAAATATTTAGCTTTATCAGTTTGTGCCGCTGCTCTGTCACTTAGTAACCATTCAGCTCACTGCAGACTTTGGCCTAAACTGGATGAAAACAATATTGTGAGCTGTGAGGTGGTTAAAATTGACTGGAAATGAATATTATTGAGCAGAGCTGGCCCTAACCGATATGATGCCCTAGGCAAGATTTTGGCTGGTGCCCCCTAGCACAACCACTAGTTCCGCCTCTGACCCTGCACCCCTTTCCTAGCACCATCACCCCCCACTCATAGCAGTACTTTTTTTTTTTCCTACCCCCTGTAATTTAAATAAGAACAATGTGCACATTTGGCGCACTGGCCAAAAAGGTATGTGTTTTTGCTGGCAAGGGGCATGGCCACACAACAGTACCCCCAATTCAACTTATGCCTCACAGTAGTGCAACTTTATTCACAATTTATAATGCGAGTGTCCCTTATTCACATTACATCACACAGTAGTGCCACTTTACCTTATATACGTTACTCCTCAAAGTAGTGCAACTTTATTCACAATTTATAATGAGTGTCCCTTATTCATATTACATCACACAGTAGTACCACTTTACCTTATATACGTTACTCCTCACAGTAGTGCCCCTCATTCACATAACATCATACTGAATTGCTCCTTATTCACATTACACCACACCATATTGCTCTTTATTCTCATTACACCACACCATATTGCTCCTTATTCACATTACACCACACTGTATTGCTCTTTATTCACATTAGACTACACAATGTGCCCTTTCTATACATTACGCCACACATTGGAGCACCTTATACACATAATGCCACACATTGGTAATGCATTTATACACATAATACCACACATTAATGCCCCTTACACATATGACACACATTATTAATGTCCTTATAAACATAATGCGCCTTACACATTATGCCAACCCTTATTAATGCCCTTATACACATAATTTCCCTTACACGTATGCCACACATTGTTAATGTCCTTATACACATAATGACACACATAATGTCCCTTACACATATGCCGCACATTAGTGCCCTTATACACATAATGACACACATAGTGCCCCTTACACATATGTTACACATTATTAATGCCCTTATACACATAATGACACATATAGTTCCTGGCGTGAGTCATCTGGCAGCTCTGCTAACGTCGGGTGCCTATTTTTTATGAAAATGCATCTTATTTGCATTGCTATGTGGCTAAGATGCACAAGCAGCTTCCGCTGATTAAAATGATATGCAGCATGCCTATATACTGTGAGCGACTGTGACTGTATCTGCGTACGAAATGCTACACACAGAATATAGGCATGCTGCATATCATTTTAATCAGCAGAAGCTGCTTGTGCCCCTAGGCATACCAGATGCCCTAGGCAATTGCCTAGTTTGCCTATGCCTAAGGCCGGCTCTGTTATTGAGGTTAATAATACTGTAGGAATAAAATAAATGGCCAAAATTATTTGATTTTAGCTGCTTTTATACGTTTTTGAAAACAATATAGATCCAAAACCAAAACACATCAGGATGGTTTTGCTAAAACCAAAATCCAACAACGAATTTGAACCAAAACACAGGCCCGGCGCACATGTCTACATTTTACAGGCTGTGCTAGAAAAATGACAGTAGCTAATTATCTTTATCTCTATCTCTATCTTATCTATCTCTCGCCAAGATTTGATAAATCTCCTGCTAAGTTTCTTTAACAAAATGTATTATTAAGCCTCATAGTGAATGTGAACATAAATACAGTAATTTGTAAACATTTGTGTCGAACAAAAGCATGTCTCAGCACTTTTTATAATTAGTGCTGGATTATTGATATGCTCCCTGAAACAGAAAGAATAGACAAAACAAAAATTGATTCTGATATGATGAATGAAAATTCTGTAATTTATGGAAAGGTCAATATATTGACCTTTTGAGTATGCTGGCAAGATTATTGATTTAAACTTAAAACCATATGTTTTAATAGGAGGAGCATCAGACCTTGAACAGGCTGCTTTAGGAATTGTTTGGTCAATAATGGATGCTTCAACACATCACCATTGAATGCCTGAGCAGCTCTCACACTACAGTTTCTCATTTTCCTCAGTAGTTTGATGAGAAAACTCAGATAATTAATTCTTCACAAACAAATTAATAATTACAATGTCTGTTCAGCGTAATAAATAAAAGTTATGCAACAATGAGACTGAGAGAGGGGGTTGCTGCAATTACAAGAAAATATTATGCCTGTAGTGAGTGGATTTTTATGTTGCTGTTTAACCACTAATGTCTTGCTTACAGATGTGCGGTTCAGTTCTCCAGAAATCCGAATCCACCCGAATTTTGTGGCTCTGAACCAAACCAAAACCTTTTTTGGATCCCAGAGGAGATCTGATTTGAACTGAGTACCATTTAGAATCTTCCCGTGGTTCGGAATTTGGATTTTAAATCTGAATTTGGGGTTTTGGATTTGTACACTCATTGGTCAACCTGAAACGCCCATTTCACATACAGGGGCCTATTCATTATCCATTAAAGGCTTGTTACCGTTTCTGCATGGCTTATGTAAAGGGCACATTCATTATTAGGGCCCGAAAAGATGGCCTAATATTCAACAAACTAAAAGGTTTTGGAGTTTGCTATGTAAGAGCAGGGCCGGATTAACAATGGGGCGGATGGAGCTGCAGCTCCAGGCCTCCCCGTGAAAATAGGCCCACTGGAGACTGGCGGCATTGACAGGAAAAAAATGTTCTTATCCCAAGCTGCCAGCCGCCCTCCTCACAGGCCCCTATGCAAACTCTCATGAGCCGTCACCTCCCCTACCTGTCCAGGAGAATGCCTCCATTCTCCTGAAGCCGGGTCCCCAGCATTAAAAACAACGGTGCAGTGAGGAGCTCCACAGCCCTTCCTGCACCGCATGATGTCACTTAAGTTCCATCCCCCAGGGGCGGAGCTATGGGGGGAGCCATGGTGAGTGTATGATTCTATTGCATGGGCCGGCCGGGTACGTAGGGCGGCTGCAGAGCCAGTGCTACCCGCTGTCAGCATGGTCAGCAATGCAGGGAGGCGCCGGTCTTGATAGGTGCTCTCCCTACTCCGCCGCTTGCTGTGCCTGTCAAACTAATTTGACAGGCAGCGGCAAGCTAGGATCACTCCAGCACCAATCCCCGCAGATATCACTGTATGGAGTGTGTGTCCCAGCGCGCCCTGTTATAGTAAGGTGCACTGGTGCAGCCGCAGTGTGTCAGTGATGTACACCGAGGGGTGACACGCAGCGCCCAGTAGCTGGAGGTCTGTCCCTGGTGTCCACCTCCCTCTATGCCCCCGCTGAAAGGAGCGCAGATGCGGAAACCCCGCTCCGTTCTAACGCCCGTTCAGTAGTGGGCTAGAAGCAAGTGTGAGAGCTGAGAGGAGCGGGTAACAGGAGGCAGTGACCCCCAGCGGACACCCAGAGCCTCCCCCAGTGCCTCAAACAGTCAAAGGACTTATTCAACAGAAGCTTCTGCAAGAAACATTCCGCCACATCTGTGAGTCTCCATGGGAAGGGGGGGGGGGGGGGTTACTGTACCATGTAGAGGGGAGTAACTATGTAACATGGGGAGAGTGGTAATTGTGAAACATGGGGGCTGCTGTGTAACATGAGGAGGGGGGAAACTGTGATATGGGGTGGGTGGGTCACAGACGCTTTCTGTATTATATGGCATCACTGAGGCTCTCTGTATTATATGGCGTCACTGAGGCTCTCTGTACAGTGGCGTAAGTTCGTCCCAGTCGCCCGGAGGCATGATACATTTTGGTGCCCCCCTACACATACACACACATACCATATGTAGCTATCCCGCACCCAGGGTGAACAGTAGAAGGGTGCTCAGGTACCTTTCCCAATAGTAATATAGATACACATAGAAAGTGGACGCATTCCAAGTCAGTCATTACAATAAAACAGACACCAGCATACCATTATAGTACACCTACAGTGCTCCCTCACCCACCAGGTCTCCATGGAGATGCTTTGGCGCAGCGGTGTGCCAATATAATTAGTGTTCACTGTAGTATTTTTTTTTAGGGCAGGGTGCTGATCACGGGGAGGGCACATTTTTCATTCGTGAGGGTAAATTTTTAAGTTAAATGGGCAAACTTAGGTACATACTATAATGCTTGGTGCTCCCATTCCTATGGGCAAAACATGGACAGTGCGCACCGAAGGTGCGCAGCAAAAATCTAGGGGCGTTGTTTCGTGGGGAAGGGGCGTGGCCACATAATAGTGTCAATTCACATTATACCACACGGTAGTGCCCCTAATACACATTGCACCAGTTAGAACCTCCTATACACACTGCGCCAGGTAGAGGCTAGAGCACGTTATACATATTGCGCCAGATAGAGCACATTATACACATTGCGCCAGATAGAGCACATTATACACATTGCGCCAGATAGAGCACATTATACACATTGCGCCAGATAGAGCACATTATACACATTGCGTCAGGTAGGGAGCACTGAGGCACATTGCACCAGGTAGAGAGCACTGAGGAACACTGCACCAGGTAGAGAGCACTGAGGCACACTGCACCAGGTAGAGAGCACTGAGGCACACTGCACCAGGTAGAGAGCACTGAGGCACACTGCACCAGGTAGAGAGCACTGAGACACACTGCACCAGGTAGAGAGCACTGAGGCACACTGCACCAGGTAGAGAGCACTGAGGCACACTGCACCAGGTAGAGAGCACTGAGGCACACTGCACCAGGTAGAGAGCACTGAGGCACACTGCACCAGGTAGGGAGCACTGAGGCACACTGCACCAGGTAGGGAGCACTCAGGCACACTGCACCAGGTAGGGAGCACTCAGGCACACTGCACCAGGGAGGGAGCACTCAGGCACACTGCACCAGGTAGGGAGCACTAATGGCACACTGCACCAGGTAGGGAGCACTGAGGCACACTGCACCAGGTAGAGCACTGAGGCACACTGCACCAGGTAGAGAGCACTGAGGCACACTGCACCAGGTAGAAAGCACTGAGATTAATGTTTACAGCTGCAAAATACTTACAAGGTTAATTTAGCCCAGGGGGACTCTCATGTACGTACCGGGTCCGGCGGCGCACGGCTGGATCCGGCGACGTGGCGGGGTCCGGCAGGCAGCAAACGGCGGGGCGGCAGGGCGCACAAAAACGGGCAGGGCGGGATTCAGCTGTCTAAAAAAGGGGCAGACACCTAGCGTGAACACTAGATATATATTAAAAAAAAGACAAACGCCTCATTCACTTAAACACACGTCTCACTTAAACACACACGCCTCTCACTTACATACACCTCTCACTTACACACACCTCTCACACACGTGCCTCTCACTTACACACACCTCTCACATACACATGCCTCTCACATACACATGCCTCTCACATACACATGCCTCTCACTTACATACACATGCCTCTCACTTATAGGCCCTACACACATAGCGATTTCACTGCACGATATGAACGATCTTGTTCATTAATGAACGAGATATCGTTCATATCGTGCAGTGTGGAGTCCCCAGCGATGAACGATGCGCGACCCCGCGCTCGTTCATCGCTGGGGCCATGTCGGCTGTGCATGCCGGCCAATATGGACGAGATCGTCCATATTTGCCTGCAAGTCTACGGAGCCGGGTGACGGGGGGAGTGAAGAAACTTCACTCCCCCCGTCACTGCCCCCCCGCCGCTGGGTCGCTCGTCGGCCGTCGGGCACCTCGGCGGCGCATCGCCGAGTGTGTAGGGCCCCTTACATACACATGCCTCTCACACACACACACACACACACATGCCTCTCACTTACATACACATGCCTCCCACTTACATACACATGCCTCTCACACACACACACACACACACACACACACACACACACATGCCTCTCACTTACATACACATGCCTCCCACTTACATACACATGCCTCTCACACACACACACACACACACACACACACATGCCTCTCACTTACATACACATGCCTCCCACTTACATACACATACATGCCTCTCACACACATGCCACTCTCACACACATCACACACACACATGCCTCTTTTACTTGAATGTACAACTTTCCTTAAAAACACACACACCTCACTTAAAAACAAGCACACACAAAACACAGTACTTCCCCCCAAATACACCTCTCCCCCACCCCCCACACAGTGCCTACCTTTGGCTATCATCCAGAGCATGGAGGAGCAGAGAGTTCTGAGCTTCCCTCGGCTGGCTTACTAAGGGCCCGGGAGGAGCTGTGCTCTGGAGCTCCCCCTAGCTGCAGCCAGTGCCATCTCTCTCTACAGGAGGCAGCTTCCGTGTCATTGACACAGCTCCTCCATCTGCAATAGCAGCGCAGTCCTCAGGCTGCGGGAGACAGTGGAGGAGATGCGCCCCCTTGTGGCCAGGAGCCCGGCGGCAGCCGACTCCACTGCCTCCCACAGTTCCGCCCCTGTCTCTGTATTATATGGCGTCACAGACGTTCTCTGTATTATATGGCATCACTGAGGCTCTCTATATTATATGGCGTCACTAATGCTCTCTGTATTATATGGCGTCACTGAGGCTCTCTGTATTATATGGCGTCACAGACGTTCTCTGTATTATATGGCGTCACTGAGGCTCTCTGTACTATATGGCGTCACAGACGCTTTCTGTATTATATGGCATCACAGACGTTCTCTATTATATGGCGTCACTTAGGCTCTCTGTACTATATGGCGTCACAGACGCTTTCTGTATTATATGGCGTCACAAAAGCTCTCTATATTATATGGCGTCACAGACGCTTTCTGTATTATATGGCGTCAATGAAGCTCTCTATATTATATGGCGTCACATACGATTTCTGTATTATATGGCGTCACTAAAGCTCTCTATATTATATGGCGTCATAGACGCTTTCTGTATTATATGGCGTCAATGAAGCTCTCTATATTATATGGCGTCACATACGATTTCTGTATTATATGGCGTCACTAAAGCTCTTTATATTATATGGCGTCACAGACGCTTTCTGTATTATATGGCGTCAATGAAGCTCTCTATATTATATGGCGTCACATATGATTTCTGTATTATATGGCGTCACTGAAGCTCTCTGTATTATATGGCGTCACTGAGGCTCTCTGTATTATATGGCATCACTGAGGCTCTCTGTATTATATGGCATCACTGAGGCTCTCTGTATTATATAGCGTCACTGAGGCTCTCTGGATTATATGGCGTCACTGATGCTCTCTGTATTATATGGCGTCACTGAGGCTCTATGTATTATATGGCGTCACAGACGTTCTCTGTATTATATGGCATCACTGAGGCTCTCTGTATTATATGGCGTCACTGACGTTCTCTATTATATGGCGTCACTGAAGCTCTGTATATTATATGGCGTCACTGAGGCTCTCTGTATTATATGGCGTCACTGAGGCTCTATGTATTATATGGCGTCACAGACGTTCTCTGTATTATATGGCATCACTGAGGCTCTCTGTATTATATGGCGTCACTGATGCTCTCTGTATTATATGGCGTCACTGAGGCTCTATGTATTATATGGCGTCACAGACGTTCTCTGTATTATATGGCATCACTGAGGCTCTCTGTATTATATGGCGTCACTGACGTTCTCTATTATATGGCGTCACTGAAGCTCTCTATATTATATGGCGTCACTGAGGCTCTCTGTATTATATGGCGTCACTGATGCTCTCTGTATTACATGGTAGTCACTGATGCTCTCTGTATTATATGGCGTCACTGATGCTCTCTTTATTATATGGCGTCACTGAGGCTCTCTGTATTATATGGCGTCACTGAGGCTCTCTGTATTACTCGGCATCACAGACGCTCTCTGTATTATATGGCGTCACTGAGGCTCTCTGTATTACATGGCGTCACAGACGCTCTCTGTATTATATGGCGTCACTGAGGCTCTCTGTATTAAGTAGTGGTCACCACAGAATAAGTGCATCAGATGCTGGCACCTTAATTTAATGGGTCTTGCCCTCACTTAGAAACATTATAATGTTATTGTCTTTATTCAAGAAAGCCCAAGGTGACCAGTGTCTACGGGGAAACGGAGGTGCAGCCCAGACTCCACCAGTGGCCTGAGCACTGCGGACTGGGCTTTCCTACTTCCTGCAACCACCACATCTCAAGCTACTGCTGCCGCCAGACACTTCCGTTATTTATTTGTAAGAAGTAAGTGTGCACATTGGCCCTCATTCCGAGTTGTTCGCTCGGTATTTTTCATCGCATCGCAGTGAAAATCCGCTTAGTACGCATGCGCAATGTTCGCACTGCGACTGCGCCAAGTAACTTTACTATGAAGAAAGTATTTTTACTCACGGCTTTTTCTTCGCTCCGGCGATCGTAATGTGATTGACAGGAAATGGGTGTTACTGGGCGGATACACGGCGTTTCAGGGGCGTGTGGCTGAAAACGCTACCGTTTCCGGAAAAAACGCAGGAGTGGCCGGGGAAACGGTGGGAGTGCCTGGGCGAACGCTGGGTGTGTTTGTGACGACAACCAGGAACGACAAGCACTGAAATGATCGCACAGGCAGAGTAAGTCTGGAGCTACTCTGAAACTGCTAACTCGTTTGTAATCGCAATATTGCGCGTACGTCGGTCGCAATTTTAAGAAGCTAAGATTCACTCCCAGTAGGCGGCGGCTTAGCGTGTGTAACTCTGCTACATTCGCCTTGCGAGCGAACAACTCGGAATGAGGGCCATAGTGCGGCAACTATATGGGACTGCTGAAATGCCCAGCCCACATGCTCTGCAGTACAGATACACATGGACCGCCACAACGCCAATACAGTAGTTCAGGAACAATGGCAATTAGAGAGTTTCTCCTACCTGCGAAGAATGGGACTCCATAGAGTAGATAGAACACTTGACTAGTTTGTTCACGCTGCTTTCTATTTTGTTACCCTGTGGCCCTCATTCCGAGTTGTTCGCTCGCAAGGCGAATGTAGCAGAGTTACACACGCTAAGCCGCCGCCTACTGGGAGTGAATCTTAGCTTCTTAAAATTGCGACCGACGTACGCGCAATATTGCGATTACAAACGAGTTAGCAGTTTCAGAGTAGCTCCAGACTTACTCTGCCTGTGCGATCATTTCAGTGCTTGTCGTTCCTGGTTGACGTCACAAACACACCCAGCGTTCGCCCAGGCACTCCCACCGTTTCCCCGGCCACTCCTGCGTTTTTTCCGGAAACGGTAGCGTTTTCAGCCACACGCCCCTGAAACGCCGTGTATCCGCCCAGTAACACCCATTTCCTGTCAATCACATTACGATCGCCGGAGCGAAGAAAAAGCCGTGAGTAAAAATACTTTCTTCATAGTAAAGTTACTTGGCGCAGTCGCAGTGCGAACATTGCGCATGCGTACTAAGCGGATTTTCACTGCGATGCGATGAAAAATACCGAGCGAACAACTCGGAATGAGGGCCTGTATGAGCAGCACTTACAGCTTACTTCAGGAAACTGCTGCACTCTATTTCGGGTGAATGGCTCAACCCTAGAATAGTCCATATGAACACTTGGGATATAAATTATAAGTGCAGATTACTGTAGGTGCTTTTGTATGCCATTAACCATACCAGTACCCTATATTCATTGCTTAAGATGGCTGAAATTTTTTTAGGTTCAAAGATAAATTCATTCCCACTTTTATGACCAAATTGTATTTTATTTGTTCAATGCACTATGATGTCATATATTTGTTATTACTGTTTACATAATTGTAACATTTTATAAACATACATATCTTGAGTTCTACTCATATTACTGTATCAGACATTTTTCTTTTTTTGTCACGTTAACATTAGGGATGTGCACTTGAAATTTTTCGGGTTTTGTGTTTTGGTTTTGGGTTCGGTTCCGCGGCCGTGTTTTGGGTTCGACCGCGTTTTGGCAAAACCTCACCGAATTTTTTTTGTCGGATTCGGGTGTGTTTTGGATTCGGGTGTTTTTTTCAAAAAACCCTAAAAAACAGCTTAAATTATAGAATTTGGGGGTCATTTTGATCCCAAAGTATTATTAACCTCAAAAACCATAATTTCCACTCATTTTCAGTCTATTCTGAATACCTCACACCTCACAATATTATTTTTAGTCCTAAAATTTGCACCGAGGTCGCTGGATGACTAAGCTAAGCGACCCTAGTGGCCGACACAAACACCTGGCCCATCTAGGAGTGGCACTGCAGTGTCACGCAGGATGGCCCTTCCAAAAAACACTACCCAAACAGCACATGACGCAAAGTAGAAAAAAAGAGGCGCAATGAGGTAGCTGTGTGAGTAAGCTAAGCGACCCTAGTGGCCGACACAAACACCTGGCCCATCTAGGAGTGGCACTGCAGTGTCACGCAGGATGGCCCTTCCAAAAAACACTCCCCAAACAGCACATGACGCAAAGAAGAAAAAAAGAGGCGCAATGAGGTAGCTGTGTGAGTAAGATAAGCGACCCTAGTGGCCGACACAAACACCTGGCCCATCTAGGAGTGGCACTGCAGTGTCACGCAGGATGTCCCTTCCAAAAAACACTCCCCAAACAGCACATGACGCAAAGAAGAAAAAAAGAGGCGCAATGAGGTAGCTGTGTGAGTAAGCTAAGCGACCCTAGTGGCCGACACAAACACCTGGCCCATCTAGGAGTGG
The DNA here is from genome assembly GCF_028390025.1 of Pseudophryne corroboree. Classification (NCBI taxonomy): domain Eukaryota; kingdom Metazoa; phylum Chordata; class Amphibia; order Anura; family Myobatrachidae; genus Pseudophryne; species Pseudophryne corroboree. Next base: position 699,770,526 of record NC_086445.1, read on the forward strand.
CACTGCAGTGTCACGCAGGATGGCCCTTCCAAAAAACACTCCCCAAACAGCACATGACGCAAAGAAGAAAAAAGAGGCGCAATGAGGTAGCTGTGTGAGTAAGCTAAGCGACCCTAGTGGCCGACACAAACACCTGGCCCATCTAGGAGTGGCACTGCAGTGTCACGCAGGATGGCCCTTCCAAAAAACACTCCCCAAACAGCACATGACGCAAAGAAGAAAAAAAGAGGCGCAATGAGGTAGCTGTGTGAGTAAGATAAGCGACCCTAGTGGCCGACACAAACACCTGGCCCATCTAGGAGTGGCACCGCAGTGTCACGCAGGATGGCCCTTCCAAAAAACACTCCCCAAACAGAACATGACGCAAAGAAGAAAAAAGAGGCGCAATGAGGTAGCTGTGTGAGTAAGCTAAGCGACCCTAGTGGCCGACACAAACACCTGGCCCATCTAGGAGTGGCACTGCAGTGTCACGCAGGATGGCCCTTCCAAAAAACACTCCCCAAACAGCACATGACGCAAAGAAAAATGAAAGAAAAAAGAGGTGCAAGATGGAATTGTCCTTGGGCCCTCCCACCCACCCTTATGTTGTATAAACAGGACATGCACACTTTAACCAACCCATCATTTCAGTGACAGGGTCTGCCACACGACTGTGACTGAAATGACGGGTTGGTTTGGACCCCCACCGAAAAAGAAGCAATTAATCTCTCCTTGCACAAACTGGCTATACAGAGGCAAGATGTCCACCTCATCATCATCCTCCGATATATCACCGTGTACATCCCGCTCCTCACAGATTATCAATTCGTCCCCACTGGAATCCACCATCTCAGCTCCCTGTGTACTTTGTGGAGGCAATTGCTGCTGGTCAATGTCTCCACGGAGGAATTGATTATAATTCATTTTAATGAACATCATCTTCTCCACATTCTCTGGAAGTAACCTCGTAGGCAGATTGCTGACAAGGTGAGCGGCGGCACTAAACACTCTTTCGGAGTACACACTTGTGGGAGGGCAACTTAGGTAGAATAAAGCCAGTTTGTGCAAGGGCCTCCAAATTGCCTCTTTTTCCTGCCAGTATCAGTACGGACTGTCTGACGTGCCTACTTGGATGCGGTCACTCATATAATCCTCCACCATTCTTTCAATGGGGAGAGAATCATATGCAGTGACCGTAGACGACATGTCCGAAGTCGTTGTCAGGTCCTTCAGTCCGGACCAGATGTCAGCATCAGCAGTCGCTCCAGACTGCCCTGCATCACCGCCAGCGGGTGGGCTCGGAATTCTGAGCCTTTTCCTCGCACCCCCAGTTGCGGGAGAATGTGAAGGAGGAGATATTGACAGGTCGCGTTCCGCTTGACTTGACAATTTTGTCACCAGCAGGTCTTTGAACCCCAGCAGACTTGTGTCTGCCGGAAAGAGAGATCCAAGGTAGGTTTTAAATCTAGGATCGAGCACGGTGGCCAAAATGTAGTGCTCTGATTTCAACCGATTGACCACCCGTGAATCCTTGTTAAGCGAATTAAGGGCTCCATCCACAAGTCCCACATGCCTAGCGGAATCGCTCCCTTTTAGCTCCTCCTTCAATGCCTCCAGCTTCTTCTGCAAAAGCCTGATGAGGGGAATGACCTGACTCAGGCTGGCAGTGTCTGAACTGACTTCACGTGTGGCAAGTTCAAAAGGTTGCAGAACCTTGCACAACGTTGAAATCATTCTCCACTGCGCTTGAGACAGGTACATTCCACCTCCTATATCGTGCTCAATTGTATAGGCTTGAATGGCCTTTTGTTGCTCCTCCAACCTCTGAAGCATATAGAGGGTTGAATTCCACCTCGTTACCACTTCTTGCTTCAGATGATGGCAGGGCAGGTTCAGGCGTTTTTGGTGGTGCTCCAGTCTTCTGTACGTGGTGCCTGTACGCCGAAAGTGTCCCGCAATTCTTCTGGCCACCGACAGCATCTCTTGCACGCCCCTTTCGTTTTTAAAAAAATTCTGCACCACCAAATTCAAGGTATGTGCAAAACATGGGACGTGCTGGAATTTGCCCATATTTAATGCACACACAATATTGCTGGCGTTGTCCGATGCCACAAATCCACAGGAGAGTCCAATTGGGGTAAGCCATTCCGCGATGATCTTCCTCAGTTGCCGTAAGAGGTTTTCAGCTGTGTGCGTATTCTGGAAACCGGTGATACAAAGCGTAGCCTGCCTAGGAAAGAGTTGGCGTTTGCGAGATGCTGCTACTGGTGCCGCCGCTGCTGTTCTTGCGGCGGGAGTCCATACATCTACCCAGTGGGCTGTCACAGTCATATAGTCCTGACCCTGCCCTGCTCCACTTGTCCACATGTCCGTGGTTAAGTGGACATTGGGTACAACTGCATTTTTTAGGACACTGGTGAGTCTTTTTCTGACGTCCGTGTACATTCTCGGTATCGCCTGCCTAGAGAAGTGGAACCTAGATGGTATTTGGTAACGGGGGCACACTACCTCAAGAAATTGTCTAGTTCCCTGTGAACTAACGGCGGATACCGGACGCACGTCTAACACCAACATAGTTGTCAAGGCCTCAGTTATCCGCTTTGCAACAGGATGACTGCTGTGATATTTCATCTTCCTCGCAAAGGACTGTTGGACAGTCAATTGCTTGGTGGAAGTAGTAAAAGTGGGCTTACGACTTCCCCTCTGGGATGACCATCGACTCCCAGCAGCAACAACAGCAGCGCCAGCAGCAGTAGGCGTTACACGCAAGGATGCATCGGAGGAATCCCAGGCAGGAGAGGACTCGTCAGAATTGCCAGTGACATGGCCTGCAGGACTATTGGCATTCCTGGGGAAGGAGGAAATTGACACTGAGGGAGTTGGTGGGGTGGTTTGCGTGAGCTTGGTTACAAGAGGAAGGGATTTACTGGTCAGTGGACTGCTTCCGCTGTCACCCAAAGTTTTTGAACTTGTCACTGACTTATTATGAATGCGCTGCAGGTGACGTATAAGGGAGGATGTTCCGAGGTGGTTAACGTCCTTACCCCTACTTATTACAGCTTGACAAAGGCAACACACGGCTTGACAAATGTTGTCCGCATTTCTGGTGAAATACTTCCACACCGAAGAGCTGATTTTTTTGGTATTTTCACCAGGCATGTCAACGGCCCTATTCCTCCCACGGACAACAGGTGTCTCCCCGGGTGCCTGACTTAAACAAACCACCTCACCATCAGAATCCTCCTTGTCAATTTCCTCCCCAGCGCCAGCAACACCCATATCCTCCTCATCCTGGTGTACTTCAACACTGACATCTTCAATCTGACTATCAGGAACTGGACTGCGGGTGCTCCTTCCAGCACTTGCAGGGGGCGTGCAAATGGTGGAAGGCGCATGCTCTTCACGTCCAGTGTTGGGAAGGTCAGGCATCGCAACCGACACAATTGGACTCTCCTTGTGGATTTGGGATTTCGAAGAACGCACAGTTCTTTGCGGTGCTTTTGCCAGCTTGAGTCTTTTCAGTTTTCTAGCGAGAGGCTGAGTGCTTCCATCCTCATGTGAAGCTGAACCACTAGCCATGAACATAGGCCAGGGCCTCAGCCGTTCCTTGCCACTCCGTGTGGTAAATGGCATATTGGCAAGTTTACGCTTCTCCTCCGACAATTTTATTTTAGATTTTGGAGTCCTTTTTTTACTGATATTTGGTGTTTTGGATTTTACACGCTCTGTACTATGACATTGGGCATCGGCCTTGGCAGACGACGTTGCTGGCATTTCATTGTCTCGGCCATGACTAGTGGCAGCAGCTTCAGCACGAGGTGGAAGTGGATCTTGATCTTTCCCTAATTTTGGAACCTCAACATTTTTGTTCTCCATATTTTAATAGGCACAACTAAAAGACACAGAGGTAGCTACAGCCGTGGACTACCGTACTGTGTCTGCTGCTAATATAGACTGGATGATAATGAGATGAAATCAATATATATTATATCACACTAGTACTGCAGCCGGACAGGTAGATATATTTATTATGTAATGACTGATGACGGACCTGCTGGACACTGTCAGCTCAGCAGCACCGCAGACTGCTACAGTAAGCTACTATAGTAGTATGTATAAAGAAGAAAGAAAAAAAAAAAAACCACGGGTAGGTGGTATACAATTATGGATGGACGAGCGACTGCCGACACAGAGGTAGCTACAGCCGTGGACTACCGTACTGTGTCTGCTGCTAATATAGACTGGATGATAATGAGATGAAATCAATATATATATATATATATAATATCACTAGTACTGCAGCCGGACAGGTAGATATATTTATTATGTAATGACTGATGACGGACCTGCTGGACACTGTCAGCTCAGCAGCACCGCAGACTGCTACAGTAAGCTACTATAGTAGTATGTATAAAGAAGAAAGAAAAAAAAAAACCACGGGTAGGTGGTATACAATTATGGATGGACGAGCGACTGCCGACACAGAGGTAGCTACAGCCGTGGACTACCGTACTGTGTCTGCTGCTAATATAGACTGGATGATAATGAGATGAAATCAATATATATATATATATATATATATATAATATCACTAGTACTGCAGCCGGACAGGTATATATATTTATTATGTAATGACTGATGACGGACCTGCTGGACACTGTCAGCTCAGCAGCACCGCAGACTGCTACAGTAAGCTACTATAGTAGTATGTATAAAGAAGAAAGAAAAAAAAAAAACCACGGGTAGGTGGTATACAATTATGGATGGACGAGCAACTGCCGACACAGAGGTAGCTACAGCCGTGGACTACCGTACTGTGTCTGCTGCTAATATAGACTGGATGATAATGAGATTAAATCAATATATATTATATCACACTAGTACTGCAGCCGGACAGGTAGATATATTTATTATGTAATGACTGATGACGGACCTGCTGGACACTGTCAGCTCAGCAGCACCGCAGACTGCTACAGTAAGCTACTATAGTAGTATGTATAAAGAAGAAAGAAAAAAAAAACCACGGGTAGGTGGTATACAATATTATATATATATATATTATATACAATTATATATATATATATATATATATATATATTAAACTCACTGGTGGTAATTATTAAACTGGTGGTCAGGTCACTGGTCACACTATCAGCAACTTGCAAGTAGTACTCCTAAGCAGACAATCACAATATATATTATACTGGTGGTCAGTGTGGTCACAATGGCAGTGTGGCACTCTGGCAGCAAAAGTGTGCACTGTACGTTATATGTACTCCTGAGTCCTGCTCTCAGACTCTAACTGCTCCCCACTGTCAGTGTCTCCCCCACAAGTCAGATAATACAGTCACACTATCTATCACTTCAGCAAGTAACTACTAGTACTCCTCCTAATGCTCCCAAAATTACTACTGTGTCTCTCTCTACTGTCTCACTCTCTTCTCTATAAACGGAGAGGACGCCAGCCACGTCCTCTCCCTATGAATCTCAATGCACGTGTGAAAATGGCGGCGATGCGCGGCTCCTTATATAGAATCCGAGTCACGCGATAGAATCCGAGCCTCGCGAGAATCCGACAGCGGGATGATGACGTTCGGGCGCGCTCGGGTTAACCGAGCAAGGCGGGAAGATCCGAGTCGCTCGGCCCCGTGTAAAAAAAACTGAAGTTCGGGCGGGTTCGTATTCCGAGGAACCGAACCCGCTCATCCCTAGTTAACATGCAGCATTTCCTTTCGTTCATTTGTAGACTTATACATTGCACTGTTAATTTAAGCATAGTGGGGAAGGCAATTGAGTTGATTGTAGAAAGGTACTAGCCACAGTCCATAACTCAGACCACATCACTAGTCACACCCACTGTGGCGACACACAATAGGCCCTTCAGAAATTTCAGCTCCAGGCCCATGTGGACCTTAATCTGGCACTGTGTAAGAGCCAACGCTGTCTTCAGATGGTGGCAGTTCTATGAGCCCTGCTCCTTCCTACGGGTTCTGAAGAGGGATCTGAGCAGATCCCTCCCTTGACACCAAATAGTGCAACCTTTGGCTGTGCGCATGTGTGACCTCAGTGTAGGAACAGTGTCTCAATATCACACATACTGTAGAAGTGGTGTGTAATAATGGGTTCCTCTCATGAAATCCAAGGACCTAAATCAGGATGAGACTTCCCCTCCAAAAGGTAGGCACAGTAAAGAATTGGACAGGACTCTGCCACTCTTATTTTTTCCTCTGCCTCTCTCTCAGCTGCTTAACACTGTGCAATGGCATCACCTTATCTCTCCTCTCTCACCTCCGCCTATCTGAAACTCCTCCAACTTTTTTTTTTTAAATCAACTTTATTTTAAAATGACACTGGCCTCAACCCCTTTCCAAAATGGCAACTGCGGGTATCAAAATGTAGGTTGCCCCTAACAAAAAAAACTCAGCTCAGATACTACTAGTCAGAGATGCTAGTGAGAGGCTTAACTGCATGCCTTTCAGGATGGAAAGAAAAAAGTGAAAGAATGCTACACTCCCCCCATCCCCTTGTGTAACAGCAATGAACTGGGATCTCTAGGGGACCCGATTGACCTGGCCCGGTGAACTCGGGTCCATTAGTGAAGTTTGGAAGCACATGAGCGCCTTTTCCGCAGCTGCTGTCCTGTATTATTTCAGAACAGTAAGACCACCTGTCACGACTAGGGTTGTTTGTGTATCTGGACTAGGTTGAGCTGCTGGGTTTTGGCTTGGGACCTTTGGATGGAATTGGGCTGGCTTAATATAAGATCTACTCATTCATAGACTTGGCATTTTGGCAAAGGTGGAACGCCTTACAGGATGCTGTATCAGGTGAATTGAGTTGGTGATGTGATACCAGCTATATGGGTAACTGGAACACTGGGGTGATGAGTTACCAGTGCAATAGAATAGCTGGGAAATTCATAACACTGAGAGTTCACTATTACTAAAATGGGATTAACCACTGAATCTGGAAATGCTAGGATAGGCTGTACCAGCGAATTGGGTAATGCTGCAATGGAGTTGCAGGGGCAGATCTTCAGGAACACTGAGCTAGGCTGTACCAGCGAATTGGAAATATTGCAATGGCATTGCGGAAGCAGCTCTCCAGGAATGCTGGGATAGGCTGTACTAGTGGATTGAAAATGCTGCAATGCAGTCGCAGGAGCTGCTCTTCAGGAATGCTGGAATAGGATGTTCCAGCAAATTGGAAATGCTGCAATGATGAGCTGAGCAGCCCTTCAGGATCACTGGGATTAGCTGTAACTCAGGAAGCCAGGGAGTGCTGGAGATGGTAATTGCACTTGTCTTGAATTAAACAGGAGAATCTGGAGCTCACTATAGGTTGATAGGCAACCAAGCACTGGTGATTTGCCTGTGATGGGATTCAGGATTTATACCCCTGGCTAGCTGCTGATTGGTGGGGAAGATCACATAACTGGTTCCTGATTGGTCTCTTGATGGTCAGCTGATCAGAACTGTCATGGCTCTGTCCATGACTGGTTTTGGAGGGAACTGCCGGCGTGTTGTGCGCAGAGGAGACTGACAATGGGCGCCAGACCTATGAGTGCTGGTAATGGAGACACAGTGCTGCTGCAGACAGCGCAGGATGCCAGATGAGCCAGCATATGACGGACATCGCCTCAGAGTGCAGCACAGGTAAGAGAGAGCGCAGCTGAGGTAGTGCTGAACACCTCCGTTTTGTGACACCACCATGATGACAAAATGTAAAAAGATACTGAGTGGTTAGAAATCGGTTAAAGAAATATCTGATCCACTTAAAAAATTAATTTAGCGTTTTTTCTAGTACGACATCCCGTAACCAACATTTTGTTTTGTATGTTGATGCATTCGCCTCTTACATCTCTACAGTCAGTAAGTTTCTTTCAATACAGTTTGCTGTTGAGGAAAATGAAATGCTCAATGTAATTGTATTTTGTTGGCAGTGATCTGAGAAACTAGATTATTGCATTAAAAACCCCAGTGCATTGAAAAGTGTAAGTAGAGGATTTCTTTTCTTTTGAATAGCTCCCTCTTTCACCACTTTAGCCTGAAGGTTACATTTCTCTTGTAGAACTGAATATTTATTAAATGGAAGGTAATGTCACATTATGTACATGTGGCAACTGCTCCTGTATAAGAATTTATTTCTGATGTATCTATCGGTTTTGTATAGATTTCCAATTTCGGCTTGATAATGAATTATTTTGAGGCTGTCATTTTAATTGTTAGTGTCAGTTTAACATGTATGTTTATTATCTTTTGAATGCTTTTAACTAGAGATGAGCAGGTTCGGGTCTCAGAGAACCGAACCCCCCCGGACTTCACGTCACGAGCCCGGATCCGAGTCAGGCTCAGGTTTTCCTGCCTGACTCGGAAACCAGAACGAGGCAAAAAGTCATCATCCCGCTATCGGATTCTCGCGGGGTTTGGATTCCCCGCCATTTTCACTCTGGCATTGGAGAGTGTCTCCGTCCTCAGTGTCCTCAGTGGTAGTGTCTTGTGCTGCATCAGTCCAGTCACAGTGGTGGTGTCCTCTGCTGCCATATGTCCAGTGCTGCTGTGTAAGTCCTGTCCAGTGGTGCTGTGTTGTGCTGCATCAGTCCAGTGGTGGTGTCTTGTGCTGCATCAGTCCAGTCACAGTGGTGGTGTCCTCTGCTGCCATATGTCCAGTGCTGCTGTATAAGTCCAGTCCAGTGGTGCAGTGTTGTGCTGCATCAGTCCAGTGGTGGTGTGTTGTGCTGCATCAGTCCAGTCACAGTGGTGGTGTCCTCTGCTGCCATATGTCCAGTGCTGCTGTATAAATCCAGTCCATTGAAGTGGGGCTGTGTTGTCCTGCATCAGTCCAGTGGTTGTGTTCCTGTGCTGCCGTATATGTCCAGTGATACTGCCGTATATGTCCATTGATAATGCCGTATATGTCCAGCGGTACTGCCGTATAAATCCAGTGACCCTGCCGTATAATTCCAGTCGTACTGGCGTGTAAGTCCAGTGATCCTGCTGTATAATTCCAGTGGTACTGCGTATATGTCCAGTGATACTGCCGTATATATCCAGTGATACTGCCAGATATGTCCAGCGGTACTGCCGTATAAATCCAGTGATCCTGCCGTATAATTCCAGTGATCCTGCTGTATAATTCCAGTGGTGCTGGCGTATAAGTCCAGTGATCCTGCCGTATATTTCCAGTGGTACTGGCGTATAAGGCCAGTCCAGTGATACTGCCATATATGTCTAGTGATACTGCCATATATGTCCATTGATACTGCTGTATATGTCCAGCGGTACTGCCGTATAAATCCAGTGATCCTGCTGTATAATTCCAGTGATCCTGCCGTATCATTTCAGTGGTACTGGCGTATATGTACAGTGGTACTGGCGTATAAGTCCAGTGATTCTGCCGTATAATTCCAGTGGTACTGGCGTATAAGTCCAGTCCAGTGGTGCTGTCTTGTGCTGCCATAAGTCCAGTGGTGGTGTCCTGTGCTGTATATTATTTACTCCAAATAAATGGGTTATATACATTAGTTATATTATTATCCAAATAAATTTTACAGGGTTTGCCCTGTGTGGTGTAGGTGCTTACCTGTGCTGCATATTATTATAATAGCTCCAAATAAAAGGTTTATTATTATCCAAATTAATTTTACAGGCTTTGCCGTGTGTGTGTGTGTGTGTGTGTGTGTGTGTGTGTGTGTGTGTGTGTGTGGTTTAGGGGTATGCTCTCGTGTACACGCAATATTGTGCGTGTATTACATTTGGGCAAATTCCAGCACATCCCATGTTGTATGTGCCACACACTTGTGTTGCTTAGTTTAGTCGTACAGCTACCTCATTGCACCTCTTTTTCTTCTTTGCGTCATGTGCTGTTTAGGGCCTAGTTTTTTTAAGTGCCATCCTGTCTGCCAATGCAGTGCCACTCCTAGATGGACCAGGTATTTGTGCCGCACACTTGTGTTGCTTAGCTTAGCCATCCAGCTACCTAATTGCACCTCTTTTTCTTCTTTGCATCATGTGCTGTTTGGGCATATTTTTAAAATCTGACATCCTGTCTGCCACTGCAGTGCCACTCTGTGGCGGAACAAGCAAGCGGTGGGCCCAGGTGCGACAAAATGCTTTGGGCCCCCCCCCATCCAAGTCCACCCCAGGGGCAGTGCGCGCCGTAGGCGCGCGCAAAAATACATAGTGGCGTGGCTTCGTGGGAAAGGGGTGTGGCCACAAAATAATACCAACACAGTAGTCTCCATTATTCAAATTACGCCGCACAGTAGCACCACTACACCAGGTAGAGACCCTTTTACACCTTACAGCGAACAGATTCCTCTTTTTACACATTACAGCAGACAGCGTGCCCTTTTTACACATAACGGCAGACCGCGTGCCCTTGTTACACATTACGGCAGACAGCGTGCCCTTTTTACACATTACAGCAGACAGCGTGCCCTTGTTACACATAGCGGCAGACAGCGTGCCCTTTTTACACATTACGGCAGACAGCGTGCCCTTGTTACACATTACGGCAGACCGCGTGCCCTTGTTACACATTACGGCAGACAGCGTGCCCTTGTTACACATTACGGCAGACAGCGTGCCCTTGTTACACATTACGGCAGACAGCGTCCCCATTTTTACACATTACGGCAGACAGCGTGCCCTTGTTACACATTACGGCAGACAGCGTCCCCATTTTTACACATTACGGCAGGCAGATTCCCCATTTTTACACATAGCAGCAGGCAGATTCCCCATTTTTACACATAGCGTCAGGCAGTCCCCCTGTTTTACACATAGCGTCAGGCAGTCCCCCTTTTTTACACATTACGGCAGGCAGATTCCCCTTTTTACACATTGCGTCGGGCAGATTACCCCTTTTTACACATAGCGGCAGGCAGTCCCCCATTTTTACACATTGCGGCAGGCTGATTCCCCCTTTTTACACATTGCGGCAGGCAGTCCCCCCTTTTTACACATTGCGGCAGGTAGTCCCCCCTTTTTACACATTGCGGCAGGCAGTCCCCCCTTTTTACACATTGCTGCAGGCAGTCCCCCCTTTTTACACATTGCTGCAGGCAGTCCCCCCTTTTTACACATTGCGGCAGGTATGCCCCCCTTTTTACACATTGCGGCAGGTAGTCCCCCATTTTTACACAGTGCGGCAGGTAGTCCCCCATTTTTACACAGTGCGGCAGGTAGTCCCCCATTTTTACACATTGCGGCAGGCAGGCACAAGAAAGAAGGAAAGAAGGAAAGAAGGAAAGAAAGAAGGAAAGAAGGAAAGAAGGAAAGAAGGAAAGAAGGAAAAGAAGGAAAAGAAAGAAAGAAAGAAAGAAAGAAAGAAAGAAAGAAAGAAAGAAAGAAAGAAAGAAGAATTATACTTACCCTCTCCGCTGGCTCAGGCTCCTCGGTGCAGCGTCAGAGACGATTCCGGGGCTGGAGAGAAGGAGGAGGAGGGAGGCTGAGAAGGGAGCCGCAGCAGCGCTGTGTTACTGGTGGAGGCGCTGCTGCTGCTGCCCCTCTGCTTCCCTATAGGCTGTTCTCGGAAGACAGCCTATAGGGAAGCAGAGGGGCAGCAGCAGCAGCGCCTCCACCAGTAACAAAGCGCTGCTGCGGCTCCCTTCTCAGCCTCCCTCCTCCTCCTTCCCCCGTCTGTAGTACCGCTGCTCCTCTCCTCTCCTCTCTTCGCCGGGCGGCTGTGCGCTGCGGGCAGCGGTTGCCCGCAGCGCACAGCGGCATGTAATGAGTCAGTTTGACTCATTACATGCTTGGGCCCCTGGACAGAGGCGGGCCCCAGTGCAGTGCACTGCCTGCACTGCCGGTAGTTCCGCCTCTGGTGCCACTCCTAGATGGGCCATGTGTTTGTGCTGCACACTTGTGTCGCTTAGCTTAGTCATACAGCCACCTTGGTACAACCTTTTGGCCTAAAAACAATATTGTGAGGTGTTCAGTGTTCAAAATAGACTGTAAATGAATGGAAATTAATGTTATTGAGGTTCATAATACAGTAGGATCAAAATTACCCCCAAATTATGTGTTTTTAGCTGTTTTTATGTTTTTTCCAAAAATTATCCAGATTCAAAACCAAAACCAAAACACAAAAGGGTGGTTTTGGCAAAACCAATCCAGATCCAAAACACGAGCATGGAACCAGAACCAAAACCAAAACACGAAAAGTGCCCGCTGTACATCTCTACTTTTAACGTAAATTGTTCTTATAGTGTTTGAGCCCAGACTAATTAACCAATGGTTCAGATCTGTGATGACTGTACATTTACACATATTAACCCCATAGTTAGTGACATAACTAGAGGACCAGGAGCACATTGCACAGTAAAAGACTCCCCTCCCCACCAAAACATAATTTTAAAGTTTTTATTGAGAAAAGCTTATGATTATGGTGCATATTTATTATTAGACTCCAGATCCGATAATTATAATTTTTTAATCGCTGCTATATGTGGCAATAAAAAAATTAATAATTACCCAGTTGTACTTTATAAAAAAAAACACTTACAAGCACAGGGGCTCGGGGGACGTGGAGCACAAAATATGGGATGATTGATGTGGAGGAAAGAAGCAGCAGTGGAGTATAAAGGGGAAGGAGGGGCACACTGAGCACAGACAGTATACTATGAGTATGTGGATAGAGGAACAAGAGCAGGGCCGTCTTAACAGCAGTATAGGCCCCTGGGCACAGCAATGCACTGGGGCCCCTACCCATCCTCCATCGGTAGGGGTGGGGGGTGCTATCAGCGGCAGCTTTGATGTCCCGCAGTCGGTAGGGGGTGTTCTATCTTCCGCTCAGCATGTAGGACCTGGAGCAGTAATTTCTGCTAATTACTCCTTTACTGCACAGTTGGGGCTAAACTGTAGAAGGGGACATTGGGCTGAATGAAGAAGCCCTGGTACATGAGTTTTAGGCTGGTAGGGGGTGTTTAATACATTGGGTAGGGTTGGATAGTGGAGTGGGCTTAATATTTATAATTTTCCGGTGGGAAGGCAGCTTGCTAGACTGCATATATCTCAAGTTCCTGAAAGAATATTTCTTAGCTTTGAATGGGATAAAACACTAGAGAGTCCCACCTATCAGGAGGTGTTGGGGACTTGGGGATCAGAGTTCAGGTGCCAGAGCAATCCACAGACGAATACCCACAACTGCATATTAGGCGGGTGGAGCTGGAGCAGGGACCAGCTGCTGGAAGGCTGATATCTCTGGTTCTGGGCATAGTAGAGACAAGCTGCCAGTGTCCACCAAGAGGGGAGAGTCCCAGCCTTTGGATTATATCCTCAGATAAACTCAAAGTCAGACAGAACCTGAGATACCTGGCTGGGAAGAGCAATTAACAGGCTTGGATAGGGACCACTGCTTTGAGGTGGAATATCTCCTGTTTCCAAGGGCCGATTTTCAAAAATCTGGTACCCCTGGAAAGAGGGGATCCTCAGCTATAATCCTAGGGGCCTTATACTTCTGTGGCCCTTGGGCAAGAGCCCATATGAAAAGACGGCCCTGAACAAGAGAGCACACAGTGTGGGATGTGGACAGGGGAACAGGCGAGCACAGAGTGTGGGATGTGGACAGGGGAATAGGGGAGCACACAGTGTGGGATGTGAATGGGGGAACAGGAGAGCACATGGTGTGGGATGTTGAGGGGGCACAGAATAGTATATAGTATAGGATGTGGAGGGAGAACAGGGGAGCACACAGTGTGGGATGTGGAGGGGGATCAGGGGAGCACACAGTGTAGGATGTGGAGGGGGAACAGGGGAGCACACAGTGTGGGATGTGGAGGGAGAACAGGGGAGCACACAGTGTGGGATGTGGAGGGGGATCAGGGGAGCACACAGTGTAGGATGTGGAGGGGGAACAGGGGAGCACACAGTGTGGGATGTGGACAGGGGAATATTGGAGCACACAGTGTGGGATGTGGAGGGGGCACAGAAGAGTATATAGTGTAGGATGTGGAGGGAGAACAGGAGAGCACACAGTGTGGGATGTGGAGGGAGAACAGGGGAGCACACAGTGTGGTATGTGGAGGGGGAACAGGGGAGCATACAGCCTGGGATGTGGACAGGAGAATAGGGGAGCACAAAGTGTGGGATGTGGACAGGGGAATAGGGGAGCACACAGTGTGGGATGTGAATGGGGGAACAGGAGAGCACACGGTGTGGGATGTGGAGGGGGCACAGAAGAGTATATAGTGTAGGGTGTGGAGGGAGAACAGGGGAGCACACAGTGTGGGATGTGGAGGGAGAACAGGGGAGCACACAGTGTGGTATGTGGAGGGGGAACAGGGGAGCATACAGTCTGGGATGTGGACAGGAGAATAGGGGAGCACACAGTGTGGGATGTGGACAGGGGAATAGGGGAGCACACAGTGTGGGATGTGAATGGGGGAACAGGAGAGCACACGGTGTGGGATGTGGAGGGGGCACAGAAGAGTATATAGTGTAGGGTGTGGAGGGAGAACAGGTGAGCACACAGTGTGGTATGTGGAGGGGGAACAGGGGAGCACACAGTCTGGGATGTGGACAGGAGAATAGGGGAGCACACAGTGTGGGATGTGGATAGGGAAGCACACAGTGTGGGATGTGGATAGGGGAGCACACAGTGTGGGATGTGGACAAGAGAGCAGAAGAGTATTTAGTATAGGATGTGGAGGGAGAACAGGGGATCACACAGTGTGGGATGTGGACAGGGGAATAGGGGAGCACACAGTGTGGGATGTGGACAGGAGAATAGGGGAGCACACAGTGTGGGATGTGGACAAGGGAATAGAAGAGTATATAGTATAGGATGTGGAGGGGGAACAGGGGAGCACACAGCATGGGATGTGGAGGGGGAACAGGGCAGCACACAGCATGGGATGTGGACGAGCCAACAGGGGAGCAAACAGTGTGGGATGTGGACAGGGGAATAGGGGAGCACACAGTGTGGGATGTGGACAAGGCAACAGAAGAGTATATAGTATAGGATGTGGAGGGGGAACAGGACAGCACACAGTATGGAATGTGGACGGGCCAACAGGGGAGCACACATTGCGGGATGTGGACAGGGGAATAGGAGAACACACAGTGCGGGATGTGGAGGGGAAACCGGGGAGCACACAGTGTGGGATGTGGAGGGGGAATAGGAGAGCACATAGTGTGGGATATGGAAAGGGAGCACTGGAGCACACAGTGTGAAATGTGGTGGGGCAACAGGGAAGCACACAGTGTAGGATGTGAAGGGGGACAGGGGAGAACACACTCCTATTTCTAGGGGGCACCTTCTAATATATTGCCTGGCCCTAATGCTAACCCCACTCTCAGGTCAGTTTGTTGGTAATTATGAAGAAATAAAGTGAATAACAAGAGAAACACACATGACAACAACAAATGATGCTGAAATAGGCATTCATTGCATTCACATAATGTAATTTATAACAGTTGTAGTGTAGTACACTAATGGTTGTTGGTTGTCGCTTCATTAACTAGGTGTACGTGTGTTAGACTTATAGAGATAAATGCCTTGGTGCTCAGAAAGAAAGGTAAGTAAAAACATCCAGAGCTAGTATAGTCGCCTTGTCTCTGAAAGTGTGCGCAAGAACTCATCATCTCGCCTGGGAGGTGGGGCTTGTTGCTGTTTCTGGTTGGAAAGGGGAAGGGAGTATAGGTGACTGGCACAGCGCTGTCTATATCACAGGCACACAACATGTCAGATATGTCACTCTGTTGATGTGACCAGAGAGCAGTGGAAAGTATGGCTGTTAGGGGGTTTATTTGAAGACAGAAGAATTATGTATTGCACCAGCCGGCCCGGCTTATAAATTGAACAATGAGAACCAAATGATTAAGCAGACCCAGACAGTAAGATTAGTAAGAACGGTTCTTCTGATGCATCCAAAATTAAATCAAGTCAATGTCTGTCCTTCATGTCTACTGCCTTGTTGTCATTGGGGGTCATTCCGAGTTGTTCGCTCGCAAGCTGCTTTTAGCAGCTTTACACACGCTAAGCCGCCGCCTACTGGGAGTGAATCTTAGCTTCTTAAAATTGCGAACAAAAGATTCTCAAAATTGCGATGACACACCTCTTAGCAGTTTCTGAGTAGCTTCAAACTTACTCGGCATCTGCGATCAGTTCAGTGCTTGTCGTTCCTGGTTTGACGTCACAAACACACCCAGCGTTCGCCCAGACACTCCTCCGTTTCTCCAGCCACTCCCGCGTTTTTCCCAGAAACGGTAGCGTTTTTTCACACACTCCCATAAAACGGCCAGTTTCCGCCCAGAAACACCCACTTCCTGTCAATCACATTACGATCACCAGAACGAAGAAAAAACCGTGAGTAAAATTCCTAACTGCATAGCAAATTTACTTGGCGCAGTCGCACTGCGGACATTGCGCATGCGCATTCGCGACTAATCGCTCCGTTGCGGAAAAAAAATAACGAGCGAACAACTCGGAATGACCCCCATTGTAAACTCTTTTTTTTTTCTCTCTCCACACATTCAAGCTATCTCCCAATCCTGCTGCTTTCACCTCTCTGTGACATCTCTCAGATGTGACCCTTTCTCTTTAAGGCCATCCAAACTGTCATCCATGAACTCATTATCTCCTGCCTAGAAAATGGTAATTTCCTCCTCTCTGACTTTCCTCTCACCTAATATGCTGTATCCTTAAAGTGTATGCTCATCTCATTTTCCTTTCTTGCCGCACAGCATTGGCTTCCTCCCACAGAATACAGTTCAAACTCTAATATAAATCCCACATCCACTCCTCTCCACCTCACATCTCCAACTTTATCACTGTCCACACTTCCTCCTGCTCTCTCCACTCTTTCTCCGACCACCGCCTCATCTTTATCCTCATTATTTCCACTTATGTCAGCATCCAATTGAACACCTCCCCAGGAACTCACTCCCTTGCCTAGTCAGACTCATGATCAGTCTCCTAAGGACACACCTTTTATTAAAGCGTATTTGCCTTCCTAATAAGTCACCACTCCTCTCCTCAACCCCCTCACCATGTATACTTCCCATTTCATCCTCAAACTGTTTACCCCTCACTCAGTGGCGTAACTACTGCCCCCGCAGCCCTCGCGGTGGCTTGGGGGCGAGGGGCTGCGGGGGCCACTGCTTTAGCGCAGATTGACATGCGGACGAGCGTCCGCGTGTCAATCTGTTCTCACTAACCCTCCCTGCTGTGATGGAGGGACACGGAGGGCACAGCGCGCGCCTCTCCTGTGTCCCTCCTGCGTCTCCGGCGGGTCTAATAAAGGAAGTGCCGTTTGTGAGCTCCGATTGGCTCACAAACCGGCACTTCCTTTAACAGACCCACCGGAGACCCAGGAGGCACACAGGAGAGGCGCGCGCTGTGCCCTCCGTGTCCCTCCAACACAAAACAGAGGGGAGCGCGGGGAGCGGGGGCACGCACTGGGGGAGCATATGTGCACTGAGGGGCATATATGGCACTGGGGGGGTGTATGTGTACATGGCACATGGGGGGTGGGCTATATTTGGCACTAGGGGCACGTGAGTACCTGGCACTGTGGGGGAATATCTGGCACTGGGGGCATATGTGGCACTGGGGGGGTATATGTTTACCTGGCACATGGGGGGAGGGGCTATATTTGGCACTGGGGGCATGTGAGTACCTGGCACTGTGGGGGAATATCTGGCACTGGGGGCATATGTGGCACTGGGGGGGGGTATATGTGTACCTGGCACATGGGGGGGCTATATTTGGCACTGGGGGCATGTGAGTACCTGGCACCGTGGGGGAATATCTGGCACTGGGGACATATGTGGCACTGGGAGCACAGCCCTAGCAACAAGCACTACCCCCTAGCAACGAGCATGACACCCAGTGCATGAAACCCCTGGCAACGTGCATGACACCCAGTGCATGACACCCCTGGCAACGAGCATGACACCCAGTGCATGAAAACCTGGCAACGAGCATGAAACCCAGTGCATGAAACCCCTGGCAACGAGCATGACACCCTGAGCATGAAAACCCCTGGCACCGTGCATGGAACCAAGAGCATGAAACCCCTGGCAACGAGCAGGTAATTTAAAGTAATTAGAAGCCTTACTGTAGGACTTAATGTGTAATGGGCATTACGGTGTGTGGCATAATGTATCACGGACATTGCGGTGTGTGTCATAATGTGTCACAGGCATTATGGTGTGTGGCATACTATATCACGGGCATTGTGGTATGTGGTATAATGTCTCAGGAGCATTGCAGTGTGGCATAATGTATAACGGGCATTGCGGTGTGTGGCATAGGGTATAACAGGCATTGTGGTATGTGTCACAGGCATTACGGTAGTATGGTATACTATATCACGGGCATTGTGATATGTGGTATAATGTCTCAGGGTCATTGCAGTGTGTGGCATAATGTATCACGGACATTGCGGTGTGTGTCACTGGGGTATAAGGTAGTCTTTTCCTGCAATGCCACGCCCCTTTATGCGAAGCCACGCCCATTCCAATGAAGCCACACACCCTTTTTGCGGCGCGCGCATGTTTGTCCCTTTAATAGTGCCAATTATGGGGGATGGGGGGGAGGGCGCTGAAGAATTTTTTGGCTTGGGGGAGAAAAATTTCTAGTTACGCCACTGCCCTCACTTTAGTATCAGCAGAGCCGGCCTGTCCATCTGACACATCTGGCAAATGCCAGAAGGGCTGAGGGCCTGATAGGCTGGTCTGGCCACACAGAGAGCAGGGCTGGCCGTGCAGCGCAGTCTCCCAGCGCTCTGCTCGGCCGCCTGGCATATAGATAGATGGGGGTGAGCCAGGCCTCCTTGACTTGTGGCACGCCCCTGTGAGCCATGGATGTGCCCCTCTTGTCGTCTTCAGCCATGGCCATGACCCCCAGTCTGTCGCTGTGTATCAGTATGTAAGCTTTCATGCACAGGGCCCTCTACCCACATTATCTCTCACTAGCACTAGTTCACCAGTGATCTACCCCTTTTCTCCAAATCTTCTTTAGTGACTCTGACACGGGGGGTAATTCCAAGTTGATCGCAGCAGGAATTTTTTTTAGCAGTTGGGCAAAACCATGTGCACTGCAGGGGGAGCAGATATAACATTTGCAGAGAGAGTTAGATTTGGGTGGGTTATTTTATTTCTGTGCAGGGTAATACTGGCTGCTTTATTTGTACACTGCAAATTAGATTGCAGATTGTTAGGATCTCCTACTCTGTGCTGCCACGTCGCCATGGCAACCGGGAGGCAAGTGTTAGCGAAGTAACCTGAGCGCAGCTGATACTCCGGTCCGGGTTTTTACTGTGTAGTGGTTACAGGCTCTGTGCACGGCAGGGAATCCGGCGCTGGTTTTGTGCTCACAGTCTGTGAGGTCTGAGTGGGGCGTGGACAGCACCTGCTATATAAACCATCCTCTCAGGCTAGGCAAATGCTGCTGAATCTTTGTTTGTTAGTCAGTTCCAGAGAGTTAGCTAGTACTGTGTGACTTTGTATTTACTTGTTGCTTACTGCGAATAGGCCTTGGGATCCGGTACTTCATTCTGCCAATCCGGACCTAGCAGTAAGACTGGAGTCAGTTGTTTGACCTGCTGGGGTTCTTTTGCTATTCTGTGAACCCAGCAGGTTTGCGGCTGTACTCTCAGACCTGCTTGCTTAATCCTCCCTCACTGTGCAGGGCGTCCAGGTGTCAGTTTAGTGGCAGTAAGCTGAACCTGTGCCCTGCAAGTGGGGGTTAGGATTGTGGATACTCTCCTTGTGTCTATATTTCTATCTCTGACCAAGGAGTTTATTCCCACACCCGTTGGTAACCCTTTGGGGTTTTTTCTGTTGCTCTTAGCAACATCATTTCAGGTGCTCCACATGTTAAATCACTACACCTCGCTTCATTGTCCGCTCTATTCCATCTGAGCATTCCTGACACTAAGGAGACACCCAATTCCTGAGCCTTTGGGCTTCTCCGTTCACTTTGTGTTTATTAGTTATTCCATCACCTCCTGTGTATGTTATGTTATACTGTCTGTGAGTTCGTTTGCTTCGCTTCCCTCTCTGTTCATACACCGGTATACTCCTGTTAGCACTGGTGTGCGTAACACAGATTGAACACACCCCACCCAAATCTAACTCTCTCTGCACATGATATATCTGCCCCCCCCTGCAGTGCACATGGTTTTGCCCAGTTGCTAACAGAATTCCTGCTGCAATAAACTTGGAATTACCCCCACTGTTATTTTATATGTTGGGTCCCGAGACATTGAATGATGAACTGACTCCACCTCCTTATACTACCCAGTCTCTATTGCTATAATGTTTTGTACTTATGCTTTGAGCTTTAGTTACCTGTTGTGTAGGGTGGTATTCATGTCACCGGCGGTCTGCTGACCGACAGTCACATGACCTCCTCCACCATCCCGCCGGTTCAGTATTTTGATGGTCGGCATGCCGACCAACAGGGACTATTTCCACTCGTGGGTGTCCACGACACCCATAGAGTGGGAATAGAACCCGTGGCGACCGCAGGTCGCTACCGAGCCTGCAGGTCGCCACCGAGCCCGCAAGGGGCTTGCTGCACTCGCCCCTCCCCGCCGGGATCCCGGCGTCGGTATGCTGCCGGGATCCCGGCGTCGGTAAGCTGACCGGCGGTCAGGAGACCGCCGGTCAGCCATACTACACCCGTTGTGTATTGTAGCCATGATGTGTTACTCCCTTATTTTGTATTGTTTTCACATTGTACCCACTTGTACAGCACTCACTGTAGATACTTTGTGGCGCATTCTAAATAAAATTATTATTACTACTACTACTACTACTACTACTACTACTACTACTACTGCTACTAATAATAATAATAATAATAATAATAATAATAATAATAATGTCCTATATGAAAACATCACACGTGGTCTGTGGGGACTCATTTCTTCCAGCTCCTTTCCTCTTTAAAATACATTTTTGTCACAGGAATATCTCCAAATGTCTGCAACATATACTCAAAAAAAGATAGAATAGAAAATACCACAATCCAGGCATAGTATCTTCAAAAATGTATTAGACAAATTAGAATAATTAGAATATGTAAATGCCCTTACTAACATGAATATTTTTTTTTAAAACCACATCAATCAATGTTCCTCTCTAGGGTGCTGCAAGTCAGATTTCCAACATGATTTCAACAAAAAGAGATGCATTTAAAGACAAGGAGATGTTCCTGTGAGTCTGTGTATGTTCCCATCTGCATTAGGAGGCTGATTCTAAGTTGAGAGCAAAGCAAAGAAGAGCAAGTAACTCTGGGGGTCATCTCGACCTGATCGCAAGCTGCCGTTTTTTGCAGTACAGCGATCATGTCACTACTGTGCATGCGTATGCACCGCAATGCGCAGGCGTGTCGTACAGGTACAAAGCGGATCATTGCTGTGCGATGGATTTAACGAAGAGTCTATTTGCACAGCCGTTTATCAAGGAGATTGACAGGAAGAGGGAGTTTGTGGGTATCAACTGACCATTTCTGGGAGTGTTTGGAAAAACGCAGGCATGTCCAAGCGTTTGCAGGGCGGGTGCCTGACAACAATTCCAGGACCGGACAGACTGAAGTGATCGGAAGGGCTGAGTAAGTTCTGAGTTACTCAGAAACTGCACAAACTATTTTTGTACTGCTCGGCTGCACATGCGATCGCACCCTTGCACAGCAAATATACACTCCCCTGTGGGCGGCGATTATGTGTTTGCATGGCCGCAAAAAGTAGCTAGCGAGCGATCAACTGGGAATGACCCCCTTTGCACCTTGGTAAAACCATGTTGCACTGCACATGGTGCAGATGTAACATGTGCAGAGAGATTTAGATTTGGGAGAGGCGTGGCCAAATTCAAATCTAAATTGCAATGTAAACATAAAGCTGCCCAGTATTGAGGGCTACATGTGTAAGCAGCCAATATTTACCCTGCATGCAAAAAATAAATACATTTATTTGCAGCCATTGCATGTAATATGGTTATTCCAGATACAAAGTTACGGTACCATTTGTTTTTTGTTGCTTTGTTACCATTTCAGAATCAGCCCACAGATGTTGCATGGTGAGAGAACCTAATTAATGTGTAGCCTAGGGGGAATCCAATTGTTGGCAAAGGGTGTGAGTTGCCAGGGGCGCTATCAGGGAGTGACTGCCAGAACTGCAGTACCGCGCCAGGCAGAGAGGATATCTATATATAAATGTCCTCAACAAAATGACTGCCGCCATGGCGGAGCCAAAAAAAATGACAATATGAACAAACAAATACATGGGAAATTGGGAATACAAGGAAGCATCACGTTTAACATAAGTCAGAGACTAGGCAGGATCATAGCAGACCAAGTAGCACACTGGGATAATGGCTGAAAGCATGGCGGTAGAGCTACAGTATCTATGTGCGTGAGAGAGAGGTTGCTGGGGTATTTGGGTGTGAGAGGGAGATAGATGGGGCAAGGCTGGGGTATATATGTGAGAGGGAGATGGCTAAGGCAGGGATGGGTATATGTATGTGAGGGAAGGTGGTTGGTGTATATGTGTGTATGAGGGGGGCCCATTCCTAGCTAGATGAATGGAGCTACATATTATTGTGATGTGGATTGACTGGAGTCCAGGGCCAGGCAGCCGCTGGCACTTGCCAGTGGTTGCCTGGTACAGTACAAAGGAATAAAGTTTGTTTTTTAATTGAGGCAAGGCATTATGGCATCCTGCTGTCACACAAAAGAGCCGGACGCAGCAGGATTACAGCCACAGCCAGTGGAAACTGGAGCAGGTAAGTGTCTGTGGCCTGGGGTGGGCTGACTAGAGACACAGAAGGGGGCCTGGCTGCAGAACAGAAGGTGGGGGCTAGCTGCAGACACAGAAAGGTAGGCTGCCTACAGAAACAAAAAAAAGGGGGGGGGGGCGGGCTGCAGCTACAGAAGGGGGGGCTGGCTACAGACACTGGCTGGAGAGAAAGAAGGTAGCTGGCTGGAGAGAAAGAAGGGGGGCTGGCTGGTGAGACAGATGGGGGGCTGGCTGGTGAGACAGATGGTGTATTTTTTTACAGGTTACGTGGATTCTACATGAAGAAGAGGACAGAAGGGCTAAGGGGAATTTAGGTAAATATGTTGAAATACAGGGGGTCCTCAGTAATTTTTTCTCCCTTCATTTTACAACAAGGACCGACTCAAAGAGCACGGGGCTGGTTATACTTTTTTTGGGGGGGGTTTGAACACCCCACATGATTTTTATTTATTTTTAACTATGTGGGTCATTTCGAGTTGATCACACGTAGCAACTTTTTGCTGCTCGTGCGATCAACTTGACGCCGCCTATGGGGGAGTGTATTTTAGCATAGCAGGGCTGCGATCACTTGTGCAGCCCTGCTATGCTAAAAAAGTTTCCTGCAAAACAAGACCAGGGTCAGACCTACTTACCCTGTGCGACGGATGCAGCGACGAAGGTCCCGGGATTGATGTCAGACATCCGCCCTCCAAACACCAGGACACGCCTGCATTCGGATCTCCACGCCTGGAAAACAGTGAGTATCCGCCCCGGTAAGGGCTGTCAATCTTCTTGCGATCACGCTAGCGATCACTTTCTTCTTTGTTCTGGCCGCTGCCCGGCCCTGGGCAATGACGCAGGTGCGCATTGCGGCCGCCGCGCATGCGCAGTTCTGACCCATTTCCACTGCAGCGAAGAACCGCTGCGTTCGAACGGGTTGCAATGACCCCCCCATGTCTTAACTTATACTGACAGACGCATGCACAGATCTCTGTGATGCTTCTGTCAAGCTTGCACATTGTAATGACACACGTGTGAGTATTCATACAAGAAAAACTCAGACATACTTGCACAATGGGGGTCATTCCGAGTTGATCGCTCGCTAGCAGTTTTTAGCAGCCGTGCAAACGCTATGCCGCCGCCCGCCGGGAGTGTATTTTAGCTTAAAAGAAGTGCGAACGGTTGTATCGCAGAGCGGCTACAAAAATTTTGTGTAGTTTCAGAGTAGCTCAAAACCTACTCAACGCTTGCGATCACTTCAGAGTATTCAGCTCCGGATTTGACGTCACAAACCCGCCCAGCGTTCCCCCAGACACACCTGCGTTTTCCTGGCACTACATAAACTACATAATTCGTTGTGCCCGTACGTCTCGCGTGAGCATTGTGTTGCATACGCATAACTGCTGTTTTTTAGCCTGATCGCTGCGCTGCGAACAAATGCAGCTAGCGATCAACTCGGAATGACCCCCAATGTAACTTAAAAACTAGCAGACTTTTACATTGGCTGAGTTTTGGAACAAACTCACACCTTTTAAAGTCTATGAAAGTGCTAAAACTAGGACACTGTTACATTTCCCCCTATATAACCAAGGGTGGTTTAAGACAGGAGGGAGCCCTTGTGTTGTCTTCGTACAGGTCCCCTTCTCTCTCCATGGCGTAGCTTCATAACATCTAGATACTATGCCCCTCATTATTAAAAATAGCAATAAACAACTAGCTTATAAATGGCAACATTATATTTTATCTACACACTGATTCAGTAAACTATGTTCCCTTTAAAGTAACCGTGTTTACACTATTGCCTTTACTAAAACTCTCATGTAGTGTCAATGCCGCACACCAGCGGCTAATGTTTTCAGTGTGATCATGCGTCCCAATTGTTACTGCTCTGAGATGCTGATAAAAATTACACACAGAGAGGTGGAATTTCACTGGGCATTTCTAGGTGGTAACAGGGGGTGTCTAGCCAGACACAGAAGTATTGTGGATAGCAACTGCATCTAAACACGCAATTGCACATGGGAGGACATGTTCAGATTGTGAACTTGCAGAGCTAGCTCAATCTTCGATATTGTGACTGATGGTGATACAATAGTGCATCTTCTTAGTACGTGCTGCAAAGGAATAGTGCTGTTGTCAGTGGGCATCACAGTAGGCTGAGAATCGGTCATGTCATTGGCATAAAGGGGGCAATTTAGACTTGATCGTAGATGTGCTAAATTTAGCACATCTATGATCACTTTCACAGACATGCGGGGGGACGCCTAGCACAGGGCTAATCCACCCCGCATGTCTGGCTGTGCCCCCCCCCACACACACACACAGAGGCAAAAGCATTGCACGCGGAAATGCTTTTGTACCTGAAGAATAGCTCCCTACCAATGCAGCTCCTGCGCGCTGGCAGGGAGCTAACCGCTGCTCTCCAGGTCGCAGCGGCTGCGTGTGATGTCACGCAGCCACCGCGGCCCGCCCCCCGCATGGTCCGAACCGCGCCCCCAAAACGACACCCCAATGCCGCCGCCCCGCCCCCTCCGCCCAGCGAACGCCTCTGCCTGTCAATCAGGCAGAGGCGATCGCTGGGCTGAGATGCCGATCACATCTATGGCACTGCGGTGCCTGTGCATGCGCAGTTCAGACCTGATCGCCCGCTGTGTGAAAATGCACAGCAGTGATCAGGTCTGAATTAGCCCCAGAGACACAAAGGCTGTTGTGGGAAAAGATGTCACTGCATGCACCTCTGTTCAGGCCCTTAGTTTAAATTTTCATAAATGTTATATATTCTGGGATCCATTAAAAAGCTACTGTAAAGCTGGCCAACTTTCCTCCAACCATCCAACTGACCAGTCGTCCACCATGTCTGTCCAACTAAAACACTGCCTCACACATGTAACCAACCTTTTCTGCGCACCAGCCAACTTCTCTTCAACATGTGATCTCATGAGTAAGCGGATAGTTTCTTAATGTTTTGAATAAATAAATATTTGCTTTTTTGAAAGAAAAAAAATACTTTTGCTTGTCTATTTATGATTTTTCAAATTTAAAATGTGCCCACGGACAACTGCTGGACAGCAGGACTGGGTAGGTATGAAATAAATTAAGATTAAGGGGTCTATTTACTAAAGGTGGGTACACACTAATAGATATATCTGCAGATCAATTGATCTGCAGATATATCTATGGACGGATCGAGCAGTGTGTTCAGCATACACACTGCCCGATCCGTCGGGGACTGACGTCATGAACTGGGCGGGCGTGTACACACGGCCGCCCAGTTCAGCGGTCAATCACCGCCGGCCGCTGCAGCATGTGTACGGGCGGTCGGCCGACCGCCCCGTACACACACAGCGACGCGCCAATATATCGGTAGATATATTGGGCGTCGGCTGTGCTGCGTGGCCGACGTGATACGTCTGTGAACGACGGAGTTCACAGACGTATCGGCCGTACACACTGGCCGACGGTCCCGTGATATATCGGCCGTTCAAGAGAACGGCCGATATATCGACCAGTGTGTACGGGCCTTAAGTCGCTTGAGGTAAAGTACCAGCCAATCGACTCCTAACTGCCATGCCACAGGCTGTGTTTGAAAAATGACAGTTAGGAGCCTCTTGGATGGTACTTTATCTCCAGCGACTTTATCTCCATCCAAGGCTTAGTAAATAGACCCCTTACAGTAATGCATTCACACAGTCTGCGCTAAGGACCCAAACCAGCAAGCAGTCAGATAGTGTAAGCTATCACGCTGCTTCCATCTCTCCACTGGGATGGGCTCTTATCAGATCCTATCTCCCGACAGAATTCAAGTGAAGAATAATCATTCATGTTCAAGGTGGTGATCTCGGGGGATGTGTGATCGTAGCTGGGTGATTGCAGGGACATGGTGGGTGTTCACGAGGATGGGTGTGGACAGAGGAGACTGAAGGTGTTACTATGAGGTGGTGTTCATTGTGGGGGGAGACTGTGTGGGGGAGTACGGGAAGGGGAGACTGAAAGTGCTGCTGTGGGGGGTGTTCATTGAGCGAGGGAGATCATGGGGAGGCTATAGGCGGTGGAAACTGAAGATGCTACTGTGGGGTGGTGTATTTACAGAGGGGGGAGCTTGCGGGGGTGTGCAGGCCGGGGATACTGAAGGTTCTACAACTGTAGGTGGCGGTTTGATTGTGGTGGGCGGGGTGCATGTGGGAAGGGGAGACTGAAGCTGCTGCTATGCTGGGTGATCTAACCTGTAGACTCTGGGGGTTCGCTGCCATTGCTAAATGCCCGAGGTCACCATAAGTCAAGCCAGGGACTCCTGGGCACATGAGCAGCACAGGGGAGTCAGCAGCCCGGAGCAGGGACAGATGTCAGTGCTCTTAGGTCTCTGTTTGCCATGCTCTGTGTTCCCGCTCATTTGCAGTGGGCAGCGGCATGGGGGGGAAGTCTCACGGTGCCTGTTATACGGTACAGTTTTTTTTTTTTTGGGGGGGGGGGGGTGCACAGTGCCGGCTGTACGGAGGGTGGACGTGCACAGTGTCTGCTGTATGTGGTGGTGGCAGTGCCTGCTATACCTGCTACACACTACCATTTTTTTTTTTGGGGGGGGGGGGGGAGGGTGTACAGTTCTGGCTAAGGGGGGGGACTGGGATGGAAAAGGTTGCATGGTACTGACTGCTCTAGGGGTTGTAGGGGGCACTGAGCTGCTGTTGTAACTTCCTCCTACCGTCAGCACACAGCTATCTACATTGGGTGTAACTCCCTGGCATGTCGTCCACCCGTCCCTGTCACCCCAGCACTACCATTTCCAGAGTAATGCTGCCCACACCAAAATGCAGTGAGCAGCAGCTGTGGCGGTACCAGCTCTCCGAGGGGCTGTCCTGTGCTAAGGATTAGTGTCTGTCTCAAAAATAGGCAGACGCTGCCGGCCAATGTCCACCTACTTGTCATTCAGTTGGGGGAAAGGTTTCCCCTACACTAGAACGATTAGTTGAGAAAACTGAATCATGTTTGATTTTTCCCAACTAGTTGAAAAGAGTGGCTGTTTGTTTTTTAGAGTGTGGGAGCAAACGGCTAATTATCATTTGCTCTCACACACTGCTGATTATCATTTCAACCTCCCACTGTGGGGGGAGTGCCCAGCATTTTCTGAGGTGCTTTCTCTACACTGTAAATTGATGTCGTGTACATTGCATTGCATATATTCACACACTGCACTGCTGTGTCCCATGACTAGGATGGTGGGACAGTGCCAAAAAAGGGACTGCCCAAAAAATGGGAGGTATAATATTGGGTTAATTCAAATACACCACTTTCCCATACAAATCCCGCCTCTAACCCTAGACCCCAAACACGAGGTTGGAGCCAGAATTTAGGTTACTTACCTCTTTCACTCCAGCAGATGATTATTGATGGCTACTGGTGCTGAAACACATAAGGCTATACTCCAAATGTGGGATCATACTTCTGTAACCGCTTTATCGTTATTTAAGGCCAAACCTCTATCCAAGAATGAATTGGGTAGAGGTGATTCTTGCTAAATAATCTAAGACAGAAACTGTTTCAACATGTGGGAGAGTTACATAGACATCCTATCACCCGAATCAAGGCTCAAATACATAAAAGTTTATACTATACCGCCTGATATTTAACTTGTGAGATGGCTGCCCATCATCCGATTTTATATTGAGCTGGAGATGTAACTTTTAATACCAGCGTCCCTTTCTCTCTTTTTTTCCTTTACTTTTACAGTTGAATGTATTATAGTGCTCTAAGTACATTATGATTATCTCATCTTAATATATTTAATTTATTATTCATTAATGTTTTATTCTGTTTATACATTATATAATGTTATTGTTTTTCTGTATTGTTTGCTTTATGGCACAAACGAAGCTTCAATATAAAGCAGGTATAAAAAAAAAAAAACTTGGTTGTCTCACCATATATCCAGTTACTCACAAGACCCATGTGGCATGTGTATAATGTCATGCAAAAACACCCAGTTTTCATCTGAAAATGCATAGGTCCACCGAAAAAGCCGCAGACCTATGTATTTTCGCTGCACTTATTGCGGGTCTAAGGGACACTTATAGTGGATTATGCTTCATGTGCCTGAGGCACATGAAGCATGATGCTTGATAAGTCCCGGCATCGGGAATAAGCTCTGGCTTATCAGGGCTAATTGGATTGCCCCTGGTGATCCAATTACCTACTAATTGGATACCGTCCTAAGCAGGGGCATAGCTATGCCAATGGGGTCCCCACAGCATCATCTCCATGGCCCCCCGAACTGACTGCTCAGAGGCACTCCCCTCCCCCCCTCCCACCCCGGTGGACTACTACCATCGCATCTCTCCTCACAGATGCTGGTAGGAGGCGTGACCGTGGTCCGAGGTATCCCTGCAGACTCAGGGCAGGATGTACTAAAGGGAGAATGTGGTAAAACCCCATTTTCGGGGTTTACCGCATCTTCATATGTACTAAGACCCGCCCCCCAGGTTTTCGCCCCTGAGCAGAGCCGGATTATCCTAGGGGCAACAAGGACGGCCGTCCCAGGGCCCTCACATATTAGGGGCCCCCACAGACTGCTTTATAAATTGGAGCAGTCTCCCTCAGCAGCCGTCGAGGAGCTCCGTGTACAGAGTGTACACGGAGCTCCTCGGCGGCTGCTGACAGAGACTGCTCCAATTTAAAACGCAGACTGTGGGGGCCCCTAACGTGTGACTCAATAACGCATACCGGCACCTTAATCAGTGTCTCACGGCACGGCCGTAACTGGGGGGAGGGGGCTATGGGGTCACGTGCCCCAGGCTCTGGACTGTAGGGGACGCTAGAAAGTCCACTTCTGGTGCTGTACTGCGCGCTGCTACAGCCGCCTCCCGCTGCCTGGAAAAAGCAGTGGCTGGTAATAGCTGACAGGGTACCGGTAGCGTCTAGTCTGGAGCTGGCTCCAGACGCTCACGGCGCTTCCTGGTTGCAAATATTGTGTAACTGCAAAACAGTCAAGTGTAAGTGGGTCTTTTGCAAGTAGCTAAATATCAATTGAAGTCTTGCTGGCTACAAAGCTCAATTTGTTGCCAGGGGTTACACCCAGAAATCAGGCGTTGACTAAGAGGGGATCTTCTTACCGTTTGCAAGGTACAGTACAATAATGATCATTGCTACATCTACTGTGTATGATTTACTGCCGTAACAGCTAGACTTTGATTCAGCCTTCTTAAACGATGAGCTAACCGAGAAGCTTTACATGGAGCCACTGGAACATTACAAGGTGGATGCACTCCTAGAGGGAAAACTGTTTCAATTAAAGAAATCAGTGTATGTGCTAAAAAAAAGTGGCCATTGCTTGACAGTGTATTGTTAAAATTTGACTCCTATGTTCTAAAACTGAGCACTGCTTATACTACAAGTGGAAGGAGAAAGCTTGTTCATTATAGTTGTGTATGTGCATGATCTATTGCTTTCAAGACAAGAAGGTCATATTGCCAAAGTAAAACTGAACTAAGGTTCACAAAAAATGTAAGTTTGGATCTACAAGCTTTCTGTCATGCCAACTGGGAATCAGATGAGGAAGATAGATGTTCCTAATCCAGACACCTATTTGCATTTGTGGGTGCAGCTGAGCTAGCAGGAAACAAACCTTTGTTGCCTTGTCTACCACCAAAGCTGAGTATTAGCCAAAGAAGCGTTGAGGCTTAAGGAGACCTTGGGGCATATTCATCATGAAAAAATTGTGCAATGAGAATTTTTAGTTTTCAGTCCTCATTGTATTCTCTCAGCCTCTGGGTATATCTCCCAGTCTCTGGGATTCCTAATCAAACTACTAAGATCTTTGAGCTTTTCTAAATAGCTAAATTTAGCTCTTTTAATACCCATGCGCAGTTGAGCCTGGCAAGTCTCAGTGCATCCTGCTCGCCAACTTTGTAGGCTCTGTCCCTGGCTTTGAGCAGTGTACGAACCTCCCCATTTAACAACGGCTTCATGATTAGGGAATGCACTAAAGTTAATCCTTACTGTAACACTTTCCGTGCAGCTATTAATATAGCATGAAACTAATGATGCAAGTAAATCGATGTCTATTGCACCACTTATCATACTCTCCTCGATAAACAATTCCAATTTGTAACTTCCAGCATATCCTGCAACCTCACAATTGCCCCTCTGGCCAGATTGTAATAGTTCTTTTAACAGATTTAGCTCTTTTGACTTGCGGTTTATATATTGGCCTTAAAAATAGGGACACGTGGTCGGAGTTGCCAACATGCAGTTTCATAGGCTAAATTAAGATTAGAAGATACTTGAACATATTGCTATAAGGCAGCATTTCATAAGAGAGCTGGTATATAGCACTGTGGGGGTCATTCAGAGTTGTTCGCTCGCAAGCGGATTTTAGCAGATTTGCTCATGCTAAGCCGCCGCCTACTGGGAGTGAATCTTAGCATCTTAAAATTGCGAACGATGTATTAGCAATATTGCGATTACACACCTCGTAGCAGTTTCTGAGTAGCTCCAGACTTACTCGGCATCTGCGATCATTTTACTGCTTGTCGTTCCTGGTTTGACGTCACAAACACACCCAGCGTTCGCCCAGACACTCCTCCGTTTCTCCGGCCACTCCTGCGTTTTTTCCGGAAACGGTAGCGTTTTTTCCCACACGCCCATAAAACGGCCTGTTTCTGCCCAGTAACACCCATTTCCTGTCAATCACATTACGATCGCCAGAACGATGAAAAAGCCGTGAGTAAAAATCCTAACTGCATAGCAAATTTACTTGGCGCAGTCGCAGTGCGGAAATTGCGCATGCGCATTGAGCGGAAAATCACTGCGATGCGAAGATTTTTACCGAGCGAACAACTCGGAATGACCCCCTTTATTCAGTGAAATGTACGTAGTTAGTGGCCAGAACCTTGCTGAAATGTTACCTAAACGTTTGATGTCACATGTACTGAATGCCTTTCTATGTATATGCGGACCGGAGTATATTTGAAATGTTGATGTGTTACTATGTTTAATGTATCATCCTGTGTTTGGAGTGCCAAATTTCCAAGTCTGCCAATGTAAGTCACCTGTCTTCCTGGACCAGCTTTGACCTGAATGTTGCGTCCCACCCCCTGTGACGTGGACCCTGCCTCAACCTATTTACTAATAGAATGTATGGACATAATTGGCCGTGCATTCTGAAAAACAGTTCAAGGCATTCTGAAAACAGTTCAATGCCTTTTGCAGACAGGTATGTTTCCTGAAGCACTAAAGGAAACAATTGTTAGATCTCTTCTAAAAATAATATCTAATTTAAACTGCATGATCAACTACAGACCAGTATTAAACCTTCCTTTTTTAGGAAAGGTTATTGAGAATATGGTAGTAATTCAACAAGAAACCCCAAGTAAACACACTTAAAAAGTAACTTTTGTATCTCTAGGTATTCTAAATCACCCAAATAAATGTCATACACATACCTCCCAACATGACCCTCTCCAGGAGGGACAGAATGCTCTGCTCCTGGACATTCCTGGTAATGTATGATTGCCATCACCTGTGCTGAAACACCTTTCTTATCCATTAACCTGTTCAACACAGGTGATGGCAATCATACATTAAGAGAGAAGTCCAGAAGCAGAGCATTGTGTCCCTCCTGGAGAAGGTCATGTTGGGAGGTATGCATACACAATATCCCTCATATGATTTACAATAAACTTATTGGGAAAATTATAACCATGCAGACTTACCTGGGTAAGTACCACAGTAAAATTGGTGTACACATTGGTGCCCTTGGGAGATTTCATGAACAGATGTAGTCCATATTTATATATAAAAGCCTTAACCTTAGAGCAGAGGTTCTCAAACTCGGTCCTCGGGGGCACACACAGTGCATGTTTTGCAGGTCTCCTCACAGAATCGCAAGTGAAATAATTAGCTCCTCCTGTGGACCTTTTAAAATGTGTCAGTGAGTAATTAATACACCTGTGCACCTGCTGGGTTACCTGCAAAACATGCACTGTGTGTGCCCCCGAGGACCGAGTTTGAGAACCTCTGCCTTAGAGTGAAAGATCAGATCAATTACACCTGCTGAATGTTTTGAATCAATATTAGTGTCCTAAACCAGGGCTATGACTTTCAATCTCCCGGAGTAGTCCTCCTGACAGATTTGGCCTTAGCTGATGAAGAGACACTTAGCCTTTATATTGTACCTGCTAGATATGTTTATGGCTATCACATACCTCCCAACATGACCGTCTCCAGGATGGACATAATGCTCTGCTTCTGGACTTTTCTCTTAATTTATGATTACCGGCACCTGTGATGAGCAGGGTACTGGATAAGAAAGGTGTTTCATCACAGGTGATGGGTATCATAAATTAAGAGGGAAGTCCAGGAGCAGACTATTCTGTCCCTCCTGGAGAGGGTCATGTTTGGAGGTAAGTTATCATTGTATCAAATGCAGGTACAGTATTTAGCAATTTGCTACACATGGACTTTTCTGCTACACTTGAATTAACTGCCTGGCATTGGTTTTCAAACTAGAACAGATGCTCCAGATGGATGAAATCACCCTGATAAATGTAATTAGTCTGGGCTGGGGAGAGAGGCAGCTGCAGCAGTCTGCATCTCTCCTATGTGCTGTGATGGGCAGTGGGAGGCAATTGGACCTGCCCCCTGTCACCCACCAAATCTAAGATATTTATGCAGCTGAGCGATTATTGGAAGACAGTGTAGGTGTACCTTTGCAATGTCACTCGCAGTAAGCAATCTGTAAGACCATAGGGAATTTATTTTCATTTGTGTCACTGCTTTGAATGTGTACACAGTTGCTGAGAGATTTAGTTGGCTCTAGTGGACGTCTAGTGATTACATTGTTTCTTAAGTCGCAGCTGGCTTTATTGTACAAATTGGAATTAGGCCCATTGCCTACAACATACCTCCCAACATGACCCTCTCCAGGAGGGACACAATGCTCTGCTTCTGGACTTTTCTCTTAATGTATGATTGCCATCACCTATGTTGAACTAGTTGATGGATAAGAAAGGTATTCAGCACAGGTGATGGCAATCATAAATTGAGAGGGAAGTCCAGGAGCAGAGCATTCTGTCCCTCCTGGAGAGCGTCATGTTGGGAGGTATGCTACAATGCATCCACCAGCACAATAAGCTTAAATGGTTGAAATAGTAAAGGATTCTCGAACTCCAAACTGGTCCTCCTGTATATACTACTGCAGCTGCAAATATATGTTCACGTCGGTGCCTCCAGCACAGTCTTAAGTATGCAAAAATTCAGTAATGCAACAATGGTTACATACTAGGTGTTGCTGAGTGATATAGTTCCACAACATGTCAGGTCATTTCTCACACATGCAGACATACTGGGGACTCCAGATCAGAAGTTCTTGCTCCTCCTCTCTCACAACATATGCCACACGGCATAGGCTTTCTTCAGGCAAACATATATTAAATGACCTTTCCAATATCTATGGACTCTGCCACTCACAATACACCATGCTTCAGGGACATTTCTTCCTGACCCTGCTGATGCTGGAAAAGCTCTGCAGCAATTAAGCTTGACTGTGTAATATGTGAGGAATATTTCTGCTGTCCTCATGGCAGCTGCCATGCTGCCACTCCTGACAAGGCAGGGGAGCCTGGGACCTCCTCAGCACTGGCCACTATCTTGCAGACTCTGGTTGCAATGTGATTCCTCTACATTCAGTACTAGAGCTTTCACACTACTAAACCTAATCCTAGGACACACTCTATGGTCATGTCACCACATGCTGTCCTTGCCTTTCATTACTGTTTGCCCTCCCAGGGAACATGACTGCAATCACCAGGTGGCATGTGTATATTTTACACCACTATAAGCTTATATGCCACAATAATTCTAATCATGTGCTGCCAACAAAACTCAGGCTACTCAATATGAATCAGATCAAGGGCTACATCTGAGTCTCCTCAGCATGTCATACTGTAGGTCCCTGTTTGAAACTTCAGACAGGTTGTGTTGGGGTTCTTAGTACTGCAGCTAATTCCACTGCTTTGATCTTTCTATGGCTCTTTCACCAGCTCCTGATCTGCGTTAATCTCTGCACATGTTGGGGGCTGCCTCACAATGCGTCCATAATCTAATTGCAAACGCATCGGCTCTAAGGTTGACCTCTGGCAGCACATCCTGACAGTGCTGTCAGATGGTCAGCTGCCATTTTTTTTATCGGAGTGGCTGCATGTGACATCACGCAGCCACCGCAAAAACGGTCCTGGACCACCTTGTCCACCCCACTAATACCGCGCCGCTGCCCCAAAAATGCCCGCTGCTGTCAATCACATTACAGTTGCATCCATCGGGGATGCGACCACAATGTGTGTATCTACGCAGACTCTGTGCGGCCGCTGCATATGCGCAGTTTGCCACCATCAGCGGCTGGGTCTGAATGACCCTCATAGACTTTTAGCATTTCAAAATCTAAATACTATAGGAATTATAGTGGTATAGTTACCTTGTACCTGATTAATCACAGACAGATTCTTCAATTTTAGATGGACCAAAGATGTCTAAGATGAAACTAGAGCTACATATTTACTCACCCGCACTTTAACTTGTGGCTAGATAAAATAGATTTGCAAGCTAATCTTTTCCAACTTTGTACAGTATTTTATATGAGTGCAACTAATATACTTGACTGACTGTGATGACTGTGATCTACTATCTTCTTAAAACACCACAGGAGGGAACACTAAGTCAGGCATAACTTCAAAGTCATTTAAAACACAGCATAAAAAGTATAGACATCTGTAGACTGCCACAAGGTTCACTTTGTTTCAGATGACGTGGGAAAAAATAAAAAAAATGCATAAAACTAAAATGTAACATTCTTGTTTAAATTTGGTATTAAGCCAAGATAAGAAGATCTGCTTTAAGTAGTGCACAGATCTTTGTTACATTTCTTAGAAGGACAAAGATTAAAGCAGGTGATAAGAAGTACATTATGCTATCATGCTGTACCTTACACAAATGCATCCCAAACTTGTTACTCAGGAGCTCGAGAGTGAAATAATTATCACCACTTGTGCACCAGCTAGGAGATACTGAATTTTACTATCCTACACTTTCTCCATTGCATATGTATACAGTACATTATCCAGCCCATGATAAGGAGAAGCCCTATCATTCACAACCACTATATATTTTAGAAAAAACTGCAAATGCACATAATAATAATAATAATAATAATAATAATAATAATAAAAATAAAGGAAGAATAATTAAAAACATGCATACAATCTACTCACTTTCAATGATGTTGTCATTCAGGTAGAGGTGCTCCAGTTTTGGGCTAATGGATGGGACCACTGTAAACTTGTTATGGGATAGTTGAAGGACCAAGAGGCTGGAAATATTGAAAATGTTTTTAGGAAGACCTTTTTCAGACAATTGGTTGTAATTGAGCCTTAAGAAAGATAGATTGTGCAGATCTTTAAAGTAATCAGAGGGAATGTCTTCTATATTATTTCTGTCAAGAAATAGCTGATTCACAGTCTCTGGCACAGTGGGAGGCATTTTCCGCAGAATATTGTGAGCCAAATTTAGCTGAATAAGGTTTTTCAGACCCTTAAATGTATTTTTGTTAAAGACCCCATCACTTAGCTTGTTGTGATGCAAGTCCAGCAAAATCAAGTGGTCCATTTTACTGAAAATTCCAGAAGGTATTTTCGAGATCTGATTGCGGCTGAGACGAAGTTGCTCTAGCCGTGGAGGCAGATAAGATGGTAACTCCTTTAGCTGGTTCTTTTCCATATATAAATAGGTCAGATTTTCCATCTTCTCAAGGATTTTTTTGTCTACTTTCTTAATGCGGTTGTTGTCGAGGTTGATCCACTGAACCTCAGTGGCATTCTTGAAAGCATCCTCTGCTAGATCATCAATGAAGTTATTTTGCAGGTAAACATACCTGGCACGAGAAGGGAGATTTGGAACTTTGCGCAAGTTGCGACTGTCACAGTAAATTGTTGAAGGGAAATCTGCAGGGCAGTAGCACTCCCGAGGACAGTCTGGAAAAACTGATGGAGGTCCAGGTGGAAGTGGAGGGGGCAGATCTGTGGGTTCCACAGGTTCTCGTGCAGGTGGGGTTGGCCTCTTAGTTGGGCGTACTACTGTGGGACGAGGTTTACGTCTCTGACCACTCACTTCAGTTACCAAAATAAGGACCAAAGGTAAAAGTAAAAGGACCAAAGATCTCATAGTCACTTCCTGCAAATAAAAATCAAATAAGAAACAATTAGATACTGGTAAAAAAAATAATAATTGAACATACATGATGACTAAATTTAAACACATATAAATATTTTCACCAGTACAAAATACCTATCAATACAATTTTGTTGACTTTAACAATAAGAACCTTGACGAAATCGAACAAGTTTGTGAAAAAGAGAACATTTCCAGAACCAGGAGTAGCTTCAAGTATGGTGGCTTTTCATTTATAACACTCTCCTTTTTATTTTACTCTACTGTTATGTATGAGGTAGGTTCCAACACTGCTCTCTATAGATGTAGGAGATGAATTTGTGCAAGTAACTAATGAGCCATTGTCATCAATAAGGCACAAAGTAAAGGTGGCAATTTTATGTTATGAGTAAAGTGTCTCAGTTTTGTCAATGGATCTTAGTATGTGTATATGGGGCCTGATTCAGATGTGGATGATCTGGCTATTGCTGCTGCTTACAGCATTAGCACTTACATGGTAATTCAGCAGGAGGAGTCAAGTCTCCTGCTTGCATTAGTGATCCGAACTGCATCCTAGGACGTAGCATCAGATCATCTGCAACATCATCGGAAGACTGTGTGACCTATGTGGGGCCAGAAAATATCATCTATGAAGTAGAAGATACAAGTGATATCTACTGCAGAATTACAGCACTTGTAGCAGCCATCCCTGTAGTTTTCTATGGGGACCCCGTTATGGGGCTATTTAGCAAGCGTCAATCAGCTAAGCTTTTTGGAGTTTGTCTCCATTTGCTAATTTCATCAGAAGATGTGTTAGCAAGCTCTGCTCCATGGCCCTTCTGATCTAGAGCCATAACAGGGCTGTACTGCACCCTTTACCGTCCATGCCCCTGACCAAGACCCATGACTAATGACATCATGCCATCAGGCCGAGGGGGCGAGGCCAGTGTGTCAGTAAGTTTAGTTCTGTTCGGAGTGTTCTAAGGACGCTTAAGGGGACAGCACAAACTGCATGGTGCATGTGTTGTGCATCCAAAGGACCATCCAGCAGCTGCTGCCGCATAGCCACTGGCTGCAGGGTGCAGCGGCATCACTTGCACATTACTGTCCTCTGCTGAACACTTCCTGCAGCTCTTCCCAATATACAATGCATGTACTTTGCACATCCACAGTCTGATGGCCATGCATTGGTATTTGCACAGCCAGCACCAAACACAGAAGTAAAGTGGTAGCATTAGCATCTCATGTATGGACCAGAAGTCTGTAAGCTAAAAGTTGTGGAAATTTCCTGTAGGAGTAGACAATTAAAATACATAATGTAAGCAAGCACCTTGTACTGTGCACACACGCACTTGTTGGATTTAATAAATGATCCCATTACTTGTACAAACATAGGGGGTAATTCTGAGTTGATCGCAGCAGCAAGTTTGTTAGCAATTGGGCACTGCAGCGGAGGCAGATATAACATTTGCAGAGAGAGTTAGATTTGGATGGGTTATTTTGTTTCTGTGCAGGGTAAATACTGGCTGCTTTATTTTTACACTGCAATTTAGATTTCAGTTTGAATACACCCCACCCAAATCTAACTCTCTCTGCACGTTATATCTGCCCCTCTTGCAGTGCACATGGGCCCTCATTCCGAGTTGATCGCTCGCTAGCTGCTTTTAGCAGCAGTGCAAATGCTAGGCCGCCGCCCTCTGGGAGTGTATCTTAGCTTAGCAGAAGTGCGTATGAAAGGTTAGCAGAACTGCTCGTAAAAATTTTCATGCAGTTTCTGAGCAGCTCCAAACCTACTCCTACCTTGTGATCACTGCAGACAGTTTAGTTCCTGCTTTGACATCACAAACACGCCCTACGTTCGGCCAGCCACTCCCCCGTTTCCCCAGGCACGACTGCGTTTTTACCTGTCACGCCTGCGTTTTTTAGCACTCCCTGAAAACGCTTAGTTACCACCCACTTACACTTCTTGTCAATCACTCACCGATCAACAGAGCAACAGAAAAGCGTCGCTCGACCTTGTGTAAAACTGCATAGTTTTGTGTGAAAGTACTTCGCGCGTGCGTACTGCGGCCCGTACACATGTGCAGAAGTGCCGCTTTTTCAACTAATCGCCGCGCTGCGAACGAAAGCAGCTAGCGATCAACTCGGAATGAGGGCCATGGTTTTGCCCAACTGCTAACAAATTTGTTGCTGCGATCAACTCAGAATTACCCCCATTATGTTAACAAACATTCTTTAATTAAAAAAAATGTTTGGTCATTGGTGCTATGTACAATCAAGTAAATAATTCTAAAAATAAGCAAGAGAAAGTGTTTTTAATAAACAGAGCACATCTAATGTTATTTAAAAAAAATATCACGTATTGCATATTATGTGCTGAAATCTGGCAGCGTTGATTTTGAGAAAAGTCAGCAAAAAATGTGAACAAACAAGGAGGAATATAGTCTGACAGTCAGGTTTAGTACATTAGTCTCTTGGAGAAATATTCTTCCTGCACATCCCTATTAAGAAGAAACTTTTGACAGAATATGCTCATTTGTGGTTGATTCTGGAGATGAAAACAAATTAAGGTGCCTTTAATGGCATGTCTGCAGGCCTTATTGATGTTTAATATAACCAATGTTCCTTCCTCATGTTTTATTTTCTTTCATGTGCAAACACCTTTACTACACTTATTAACCCTTTTGTTGTAGCATCATTCCCTAAATTTCTTTGAAAACTATTCAATAAAAACACAATTCCATACTTTCGAATGGATAAAATTAATTAGACACTTTAAATGTATTGTGACAGGAGAGTCATAGAGTCACAGCTAGATAGGTGTTCCCAGGGTTGTTTATAGACACAGAGAGAGTTGTGACATTCTCAACGTCTGACAACCTTGGTGTAATGTGTTTGGCAGGTCTGGTCCAGGTTTTGCAGCATGCTGAGAACAACAGTCAGGTACTCAGCAGTACCTGAGAGCTTGGCTTAAACCTCTGATGGGAACATCAGAGCTACTGATGATGAACAAGTTGGCCAGGGGATAGACTGGGGGTGGTGATTAGCGTCAGGGTGCCGGGACCAGGAAAGTCCATTGAGATCATGTATGTGTGCCAGGAGTTGTATACCTGCTGCTGTGACCATGGGCCTGCTGCTGTGACCTTCCCCTGCACCTAGTTGCTGAGTGAGCCCTGGCGCTGGCATCTTTTACCTTTACAAGTGTGCTGCTGCACTGCAGCCACACTTGCTCACCCGGCCGCCAGCTCCGCCTCTCCTGAGTACTAACTAATGCTGGGAAGAGGCGTGGCTAGTCTGCAGGGACATCCCTGGACCACAGCCATGCCTCCTTCCAGCGACTGTGAGGAGACACGAGATGGAGCCGGGCCAGCCGGGAGAGCGGATGAGGCAGTAGTGCAGCCCCAATGGTGAGTGCTGCAGGGAAGGGGTTCTTTTGAGTATTCCAACAGGGGGGGGCATGCGCAGCGGCAATGACGGGGGGTGGGCCTGTGCCACGGCATGGAGTTATACTATGGGGGTCCAGTTTGGCATAGCTATGCGTCTGGCTGTGACTGCTTGATATTGTACTGCAACTGTAACCTGCTTTGATATAAGATCTGACACTTGCTGTGCAGTGGCCTGCCAAGATGCAGT
Organism: Pseudophryne corroboree; assembly: GCF_028390025.1. NCBI lineage: Eukaryota > Metazoa > Chordata > Amphibia > Anura > Myobatrachidae > Pseudophryne > Pseudophryne corroboree. The sequence goes on from NC_086445.1 coordinate 699,811,057, forward strand.
TAATAAACCACCCACTGTTTTATTGTACTGCTGGACATGGTTATTCCCAAGGTGTCATATTTTTGAGGCCTGGGCAGGGACAACTTGCCAAACTAATCTTGTTCGGTGAGGACCCGTCAGTGAGTGTGCAGCAGCAGATAGAGCAGAGTATCAGTGGGGTGGCAGATTTCCAGAACTTGGTGTGTTGCGAGCAGCGGCAGCTCCTACCTGGATGGATGAGGAGGGCTACCGCTGGCCATGCTGCTGGGTCTCCACTGCCTTATCCCTGTTGCCTGGTCCCCATCGCCACCCAGGTCCCAGCACCTGTATTATGTAGTTCACAGATGCCAGGACCCAGCGCATGCGCAGTAGTGGAGATGGTACTGTGCATGCTCAAAACCCCTGCTTCTATGGACTGCATCGGCTGCAGTCTGTAGAAGCTGGCTAGGGCTGATCAGTAGGAAGTGGCTTCCTACAGGAAGCGCGCTCTCTGCTAAACGCAGCCCAGTCTGGCAGTCCCGGAGGAAGGAAACACTTCCCAGTGGCACTGCCCTGTTTGTCTGTGACTGACAGGTAAGACTTCCAATAGGAAGTTACTGCCAGTCACAGTGAAGCCAGTGCAGTCTGACGGACAGCATCTGGCTACACTGACAATGAGCTGGGTGGCGGTTTTTACCTGGGGGGAGCCTGAGCTGCACAGCATCCGGGTGGGTGAGTAGGGTGAACCGACCTGAGGAAAATTGGTTTCTAAATTTTGTTTTTCCTCTCTTCTACTGCAACTGTAACCTGCTTTGATATAAGATCTGACACTTGCTGTGCAGTGGCCTGCCAAGATGCAGTTAATAAACCACCCACTGTTTTATTGTACTGCTGGACATGGTTATTCCCAAGGTGTCATATTTTTGAGGCCTGGGCAGGGACAACTTGCCAAACTAATCTTGTTCGGTGAGGACCCGTCAGTGAGTGTGCAGCAGCAGATAGAGCAGAGTATCAGTGGGGTGGCAGATTTCCAGAACTTGGTGTGTTGCGAGCAGCGGCAGCTCCTACCTGGATGGATGAGGAGGGCTACCGCTGGCCATGCTGCTGGGTCTCCACTGCCTTATCCCTGTTGCCTGGTCCCCATCGCCACCCAGGTCCCAGCACCTGTATTATGTAGTTCACAGATGCCAGGACCCAGCGCATGCGCAGTAGTGGAGATGGTACTGTGCATGCTCAAAACCCCTGCTTCTATGGACTGCATCGGCTGCAGTCTGTAGAAGCTGGCTAGGGCTGATCAGTAGGAAGTGGCTTCCTACAGGAAGCGCGCTCTCTGCTAAACGCAGCCCAGTCTGGCAGTCCCGGAGGAAGGAAACACTTCCCAGTGGCACTGCCCTGTTTGTCTGTGACTGACAGGTAAGACTTCCAATAGGAAGTTACTGCCAGTCACAGTGAAGCCAGTGCAGTCTGACGGACAGCATCTGGCTACACTGACAATGAGCTGGGTGGCGGTTTTTACCTGGGGGGAGCCTGAGCTGCACAGCATCCGGGTGGGTGAGTAGGGTGAACCGACCTGAGGAAAATTGGTTTCTAAATTTTGTTTTTCCTCTCTTCTACATTTGTACCAGCAGGGAGAGAGTTAAAAGTACTTTGGTTCCCTGGGCTAAAATCCTGGCTGGTCTGTTAATGTTGGGTGGGGCAGCACAGAGAAAGCTTGAAGACTGTGTAAAGTCCAATTAAAGGAAAAGTTTAGTGCTTAGTGCAAATATTTGGCTCAGGCCCAAAAGAAGCATGGAGGAAATCCTCCAGACTATTAGAAATGTGGCCACAGGCCAAATACAAATGTTGCAGTCCCGGATGCAAAATCAGCTGACATATACTGAATTGGTCATGCTAATGAAAACAGGTCAGGAGCATACGGTGTTAAAGAAAATTACAGCCTCTGATGACGTTACGGTATATCTGCACACCATTAAAAGAGCTGCAGCTTTACTAGGGGCCTTATCCAGCATGGATTGCTATTCAGATAAATCACAAATTGAGTGATTATCGAACAACTGCGCATGAGTAGCATTTGTAGTGCGCACACACGAGGGGTAGTAGCGACAAAAAAATGCGTACAGATCATAATCACAATGTAGCTGCTGTTTGACAGGAAGCTGGCATTTCTGGGCAGAAACCTGCCGTTTTCTGGGTGTGTCAGAAAAAATGCAGACATGCCCATGCGTTTTTAGGGAGGCTATATGATGTCAGCACAGACCACTTAAAGGTTGTCTCAGTCGCGATTAGTGGCAGCCTCAGACCTACTCTCATTTGCTCAGATGGCAAAGATTTGTTGTGTCTGGATTGCGGACTGACACAGTAACAACCTTAGTTCTTAGGGGCTAATTCAGACCTGATCGCTGCTCTGCGTTTTCGCACAGCGGGCGATCAGGTCTGAACTGCGCAAGCAGAGGCGTTCGATGGAGGGGAGAGGGTGGGCCGGCGGCGTTGGGGTTCTGTTTTGGGAGCGCAGTCCGGACAACACAGCCGTGCCCAGACCATGCTGGGGGTAGGCCATGGTGGCTGCGTGACATCACACGCAGCCGCTGTGACCCGGAGAACGACAGTTAGCTTCCTGCCAGTGCGCAGGTGCTGCATTGGTAGGGAGCTATTCTTCAGGTACAAAAGCATCGCCGCAGTGCGATGCTTATGTGCCTGTGGGGGGGGGTTTAGAGCCAGACATGCGGGGTGGACTAGCCCTGTTCTGGGCGTCCCCCCGCATGTCAACGAAAGTGATTGTAGATGTGCTAAATTTAGCACATCTACGATCAAGTCTAGTCCCTTAGTCAGACTGCAAACAGATACTATTACAATTCCCTATTTCCAATAGCAAACTTTCTCTATCTATGGGGGTCATTCCGAGTTGTTTGCTCGTTATTTTTTTCTCGCAACGGAGCCATTAGTCGCTAATGCGCATGCGCAATGTCCGCAGTGCGACTGCGCCAAGTAAATTTGCTATGCAGTTAGGTATTTTAGTCACGGCATTACGAGGTTTTTTCTTCGTTCTGGTGATCGTAATGTGATTGACAGGAAGTGGGTGTTTCTGGGCAGAAACTGGCCGTTTTATGGGTGTGTGTGAAAAAACGCTACCGTTTCTGGTAAAAACGCGGGAGTGGCTGGAGAAACAGAGGAGTGTCTGGGCGAACGCTGGGTGTTTGTGACGTCAAACCAGGAACGACAAGCACTGAACTGATCGCACTGGAAGAGTAAGTCTCGAGCTACTCAGAAACTGCACAGAGAAGTCTTTTCGCAATATTGCGAATCTTTCGTTCGCAATTTTGATAGGCTAAGATTCACTCCCAGTAGGCGGCGGCTTAGCGTGTGCAAAGCTGCTAAAAGCAGCTTGCGAGCGAACAACTCGGAATGACCACCTATGTTACAGAGACAGTGTATCTTTGATATTATTGGGACAGAGGGAAAAACGTTTCTGAACTGTAACATTATATATATATATATATATATATATATATATATAGAGATGAGCGGGTTCGGTTTCTCTGAATCCGAACCCGCCCGAACTTCATGTTTTTTTTCACGGGTCCGAGCGACTCGGATCTTCCCGCCTTGCTCGGTTAACCCGAGCGCGCCCGAACGTCATCATGACGCTGTCGGATTCTCGCGAGGCTCGGATTCTATCGCGAGACTCGGATTCTATATAAGGAGCCGCGCGTCGCCGCCATTTTCACACGTGCATTGAGATTGATAGGGAGAGGACGTGGCTGGCGTCCTCTCCATTTAGATTAGGGTTGAGAGAGAGAGAGAGAGAGATTGACCTGAGGCTGTGATACTGTAGAAGAGAGTGCAGAGTTTAGTGACTGACGACCACAGTGACCACCAGACAGTGCAGTTGTTTGTTTTATTTAATATATCCGTTCTCTGCCTGAAAAAAACGATACACACAGTGACTCAGTCACATACCATATCTGTGTGCACTGCTCAGCCCAGTGTGCTGCATCAATGTATATATATATCTGACTGTGCTCAGCTCACACAGCTTATAATTGTGGGGGAGACTGGGGAGCACTGCAGTGCCAGTTATAGGTTAAAGCAGGAGCCAGGAGTACATAATATTATATTAAAATTAAACAGTGCACACTTTTGCTGCAGGAGTGCCACTGCCAGTGTGACTAGTGACCAGTGACCTGACCACCAGTATATATAATATTAGTAGTATACTATCTCTTTATCAACCAGTCTATATTAGCAGCAGACACAGTACAGTGCGGTAGTTCACGGCTGTGGCTACCTCTGTGTCGGCACTCGGCAGCCCGTCCATAATTGTATATACCACCTAACCGTGGTTTTTTTTTCTTTCTTTATACATACATACTAGTTACGAGTATACTATCTCTTTATCAACCAGTCTATATATTAGCAGCAGACACAGTACAGTGCGGTAGTTCACGGCTGTGGCTACCTCTGTGTCGGCACTCGGCAGCCCGTCCATAATTGTATATACCACCTAACCGTGGTTTTTTTTCTTTCTTTATACATACATACTAGTTACGAGTATACTATCTCTTTATCAACCAGTCTATATATTAGCAGCAGACACAGTACAGTGCGGTAGTTCACGGCTGTGGCTACCTCTGTGTCGGCACTCGGCAGCCCGTCCATAATTGTATATACCACCTAACCGTGGTTTTTTTTTCTTTCTTTATACATACATACTAGTTACGAGTATACTATCTCTTTATCAACCAGTCTATATTAGCAGCAGACACAGTACAGTGCGGTAGTTCACGGCTGTGGCTACCTCTGTGTCGGCACTCGGCAGCCCGTCCATAATTGTATATACCACCTAACCGTGTTTTTTTTTTCTTTCTTTATACATACATACTAGTTACGAGTATACTATCTCTTTATCAACCAGTCTATATATTAGCAGCAGACACAGTACAGTGCGGTAGTTCACGGCTGTGGCTACCTCTGTGTCGGCACTCGGCAGCCCGTCCATAATTGTATATACCACCTAACCGTGGTTTTTTTTTCTTTCTTTATACATACATACTAGTTACGAGTATACTATCTCTTTATCAACCAATCTATATATTAGCAGCAGACACAGTACAGTGCGGTAGTTCACGGCTGTGGCTACCTCTGTGTCGGCACTCGGCAGCCCGTCCATAATTGTATATACCACCTAACCGTGGTTTTTTTTTCTTTCTTTATACATACATACTAGTTACGAGTATACTATCTCTTTATCAACCAGTCTATATATTAGCAGCAGACACAGTACAGTGCGGTAGTTCACGGCTGTGGCTACCTCTGTGTCGGCACTCGGCAGCCCGTCCATAATTGTATATACCACCTAACCGTGGTTTTTTTTTCTTTCTTTATACATACATACTAGTTACGAGTATACTATCTCTTTATCAACCAGTCTATATATTAGCAGCAGACACAGTACAGTGCGGTAGTTCACGGCTGTGGCTACCTCTGTGTCGGCACTCGGCAGGCAGTCCGTCCATAATTGTATACCACCTAACCGTGGTTTTTTTTTCTTTCTTCTTTATACATACATAGTTACATAGACATCTCTTTATCAACCAGTCTATATTAGCAGCAGACACAGTACAGTACGGTAGTTCACGGCTGTGGCTACCTCTGTGTCTGCACTCGGCAGGCAGTCCATAATTGTATACTAGTATCCATCTCCATTGTTTACCTGAGGTGCCTTTTAGTTGTGCCTATTAAAATATGGAGAACAAAAATGTTGAGGTTCCAAAATTAGGGAAAGATCAAGATCCACTTCCACCTCGTGCTGAAGCTGCTGCCACTAGTCATGGCCGAGACGATGAAATGCCAGCAACGTCGTCTGCCAAGGCCGATGCCCAATGTCATAGTACAGAGCATGTCAAATCCAAAACACCAAATATCAGAAAAAAAAGGACTCCAAAACCTAAAATAAAATTGTCGGAGGAGAAGCGTAAACTTGCCAATATGCCATTTACGACACGGAGTGGCAAGGAACGGCTGAGGCCCTGGCCTATGTTCATGGCTAGTGGTTCAGCTTCACATGAGGATGGAAGCACTCAGCCTCTCGCTAGAAAAATGAAAAGACTCAAGCTGGCAAAAGCAGCACAGCAAAGAACTGTGCATTCTTCGAAATCCCAAATCCACAAGGAGAGTCCAATTGTGTCGGTTGCGATGCCTGACCTTCCCAACACTGGACGTGAAGAGCATGCGCCTTCCACCATTTGCACGCCCCCTGCAAGTGCTGGAAGGAGCACCCGCAGTCCAGTTCCTGATAGTCAGATTGAAGATGTCAGTGTTGAAGTACACCAGGATGAGGAGGATATGGGTGTTGCTGGCGCTGGGGAGGAAATTGACCAGGAGGATTCTGATGGTGAGGTGGTTTGTTTAAGTCAGGCACCCGGGGAGACACCTGTTGTCCGTGGGAGGAATATGGCCGTTGACATGCCAGGTGAAAATACCAAAAAAATCAGCTCTTCGGTGTGGAGGTATTTCACCAGAAATGCGGACAACAGGTGTCAAGCCGTGTGTTCCCTTTGTCAAGCTGTAATAAGTAGGGGTAAGGACGTTAACCACCTCGGAACATCCTCCCTTATACGTCACCTGCAGCGCATTTATAATAAGTCAGTGACAAGTTCAAAAACTTTGGGTGACAGCGGAAGCAGTCCACTGACCAGTAAATCCCTTCCTCTTGTAACCAAGCTCACTCAAACCACCCCACCAACTCCCTCAGTGTCAATTTCCTCCTTCCCCAGGAATGCCAATAGTCCTGCAGGCCATGTCACTGGCAATTCTGACGAGTCCTCTCCTGCCTGGGATTCCTCCGATGCATCCTTGCGTGTAACGCCTACTGCTGCTGGCGCTGCTGTTGTTGCCGCTGGGAGTCGATGGTCATCCCAGAGGGGAAGTCGTAAGCCCACTTGTACTACTTCCAGTAAGCAATTGACTGTTCAACAGTCCTTTGCGAGGAAGATGAAATATCACAGCAGTCATCCTGCTGCAAAGCGGATAACTGAGGCCTTGACAACTATGTTGGTGTTAGACGTGCGTCCGGTATCCGCCGTTAGTTCACAGGGAACTAGACAATTTATTGAGGCAGTGTGCCCCCGTTACCAAATACCATCTAGGTTCCACTTCTCTAGGCAGGCGATACCGAGAATGTACACGGACGTCAGAAAAAGACTCACCAGTGTCCTAAAAAATGCAGTTGTACCCAATGTCCACTTAACCACGGACATGTGGACAAGTGGAGCAGGGCAGGGTCAGGACTATATGACTGTGACAGCCCACTGGGTAGATGTATGGACTCCCGCCGCAAGAACAGCAGCGGCGGCACCAGTAGCAGCATCTCGCAAACGCCAACTCTTTCCTAGGCAGGCTACGCTTTGTATCACCGCTTTCCAGAATACGCACACAGCTGAAAACCTCTTACGGCAACTGAGGAAGATCATCGCGGAATGGCTTACCCCAATTGGACTCTCCTGTGGATTTGTGGCATCGGACAACGCCAGCAATATTGTGTGTGCATTAAATATGGGCAAATTCCAGCACGTCCCATGTTTTGCACATACCTTGAATTTGGTGGTGCAGAATTTTTAAAAAAACGACAGGGGCGTGCAAGAGATGCTGTCGGTGGCCAGAAGAATTGCGGGACACTTTCGGCGTACAGGCACCACGTACAGAAGACTGGAGCACCACCAAAAACTACTGAACCTGCCCTGCCATCATCTGAAGCAAGAAGTGGTAACGAGGTGGAATTCAACCCTCTATATGCTTCAGAGGTTGGAGGAGCAGCAAAAGGCCATTCAAGCCTATACAATTGAGCACGATATAGTAGGTGGAATGCACCTGTCTCAGGCGCAGTGGAGAATGATTTCAACGTTGTGCAAGGTTCTGCTGCCCTTTGAACTTGCCACACGTGAAGTCAGTTCAGACACTGCCAGCCTGAGTCAGGTCATTCCCCTCATCAGGCTTTTGCAGAAGAAGCTGGAGACATTGAAGGAGGAGCTAACACGGAGCGATTCCGCTAGGCATGTGGGACTTGTGGATGGAGCCCTTAATTCGCTTAACAAGGATTCATGGGTGGTCAATCTGTTGAAATCAGAGCACTACATTTTGGCCACCGTGCTCGATCCTAGATTTAAAGCCTACCTTGGATCTCTCTTTCCGGCAGACACAAGTCTGCTGGGGTTGAAAGACCTGCTGGTGACAAAATTGTCAAGTCAAGCGGAACGCGACCTGTCAACATCTCCTCCTTCACATTCTCCCGCAACTGGGGGTGCGAGGAAAAGGCTCAGAATTCCGAGCCCACCCGCTGGCGGTGATGCAGGGCAGTCTGGAGCGACTGCTGATGCTGACATCTGGTCCGGACTGAAGGACCTGACAACGATTACGGACATGTCGTCTACTGTCACTGCATATGATTCTCTCAACATTGATAGAATGGTGGAGGATTATATGAGTGACCGCATCCAAGTAGGCACGTCACACAGTCCGTACTTATACTGGCAGGAAAAAGAGGCAATTTGGAGGCCCTTGCACAAACTGGCTTTATTCTACCTAAGTTGCCCTCCCACAAGTGTGTACTCCGAAAGAGTGTTTAGTGCCGCCGCTCACCTTGTCAGCAATCGGCGTACGAGGTTACATCCAGAAAATGTGGAGAAGATGATGTTCATTAAAATGAATTATAATCAATTCCTCCGCGGAGACATTGACCAGCAGCAATTGCCTCCACAAAGTGCACAGGGAGCTGAGATGGTGGATTCCAGTGGGGACGAATTGATAATCTGTGAGGAGGGGGATGTACACGGTGATATATCGGAGGGTGATGATGAGGTGGACATCTTGCCTCTGTAGAGCCAGTTTGTGCAAGGAGAGATTAATTGCTTCTTTTTTGGGGGGGGTCCAAACCAACCCGTCATATCAGTCACAGTCGTGTGGCAGACCCTGTCACTGAAATGATGGGTTGGTTAAAGTGTGCATGTCCTGTTTTGTTTATACAACATAAGGGTGGGTGGGAGGGCCCAAGGACAATTCCATCTTGCACCTCTTTTTTCTTTTCTTTTTCTTTGCATCATGTGCTGATTGGGGAGGGTTTTTTGGAAGGGACATCCTGCGTGACACTGCAGTGCCACTCCTAAATGGGCCCGGTGTTTGTGTCGGCCACTAGGGTCGCTAATCTTACTCACACAGTCAGCTACCTCATTGCGCCTCTTTTTTTCTTTGCGTCATGTGCTGTTTGGGGAGGGTTTTTTGGAAGGGACATCCTGCGTGACACTGCAGTGCCACTCCTAGATGGGCCCGGTGTTTGTGTCGGCCACTAGGGTCGCTAATCTTACTCACACAGCTACCTCATTGCGCCTCTTTTTTTCTTTGCGTCATGTGCTGTTTGGGGAGGGTTTTTTGGAAGGGACATCCTGCGTGACACTGCAGTGCCACTCCTAGATGGGCCCGGTGTTTGTGTCGGCCACTAGGGTCGCTAATCTTACTCACACAGCTACCTCATTGCGCCTCTTTTTTTCTTTGCGTCATGTGCTGTTTGGGGAGGGTTTTTTGGAAGGGCCATCCTGCGTGACACTGCAGTGCCACTCCTAGATGGGCCCGGTGTTTGTGTCGGCCACTAGGGTCGCTAATCTTACTCACACAGCTACCTCATTGCGCCTCTTTTTTTCTTTGCGTCATGTGCTGTTTGGGGAGGGTTTTTTGGAAGGGACATCCTGCGTGACACTGCAGTGCCACTCCTAGATGGGCCCGGTGTTTGTGTCGGCCACTAGGGTCGCTTATCTTACTCACACAGCGACCTCGGTGCAAATTTTAGGACTAAAAATAATATTGTGAGGTGTGAGGTATTCAGAATAGACTGAAAATGAGTGTAAATTATGGTTTTTGAGGTTAATAATACTTTGGGATCAAAATGACCCCCAAATTCTATGATTTAAGCTGTTTTTTAGTGTTTTTTGAAAAAAACACCCGAATCCAAAACACACCCGAATCCGACAAAAAAAATTCGGTGAGGTTTTGCCAAAACGCGTTCGAACCCAAAACACGGCCGCGGAACCGAACCCAAAACCAAAACACAAAACCCGAAAAATTTCAGGCGCTCATCTCTAATATATATATATATATATTTGTACTATCTTTAAATTTGACAACTCAATTCTATGCCACTCTGTTGTTTTATGTTTAAATTACATTCATAATAGAAAACACTTTCAGAATTGTCAAAAGCGCCATCTGATGTTGAGTGAAACAAATATATGATCTCACATATCTGAGATTGATTTTGACAAAAAGGAGATTTGGCTTATTGGACACTATTCTGCTATTGCATGTGTGAAACTCTATTGGCAATAGAAGGTGCTTTAAAATATCTGATTCTGGTACTTTGGAATTAACCACTTTACTATTTTTTGTTATCCCTCTATTGCAAACATTGGGGGTCATTCCGAGTTGTTCAATCGTTGCCGATTTTCGCAACGGAGCGATTAAGGCAAAAATGCGCATGCGCATTGTTCGCAGTGCGCATGCGGTTAGTATTTTAACACAAAACTTAGTAGATTTACTCACGTCCGAACGAAGATTTTTCATCGTTGAAGTGATCGGAGTGTGATTGACAGGAAGTGGGTGTTTCTGGGCGGAAACTGTCCGTTTTCTGGGAGTGTGCGCAAAAATGCAGGCGTGTCAGGGAAAAACACGGGAGTGTCTGGAGAAACGGGGGAGTGGCTGGCCGAACGCTGGGTGTGTGTGTGACGTCAAACCAGGAACGAAACGGCCTGAGCTGATCGCAATCTGTGAGTAGGTCTGTAGCTACTCAGAAACTGCTAAGAAATTTCTATTCGCAATTCTGCTAATCTTTCGTTCGCAATTCTGCTAAGCTAAGATACACTCCCAGAGGGCAGCGGCTTAGCATGTGCAATGCTGCTAAAAGCAGCTAGCGAGCGAACAACTCGGAATCATTCCCATTATACTGTATTGGCAATGAAGAGTGCTCTTAGAATTGCAAAGCAATGCCACTTAGTGTTGATCTAACAGTACCAATGATGGCATATTAATGGCTAGGAATAAATGTCCACTAATTACCACTAACGTTGCATATGGGAAATGTGCTTGACAGGGAGCTGCAACATAACAGGCTATTCAGAGATCAGAAATTAATTGAATATAACTCTATTATTTGATTAAAACCTGTTTATGAGATAATTTTTATATTTTCACTACTGCTTAATCAGAACAAAAATTGTCCCATCGATATACCTAATCTGAATTAAGAATAGGATAATAAAATTTCAATTACGGTTGAATAGGAGATAAATAACTCTGAAGGGACTAGATAGAAATGTCTGTTCTTCCAATAATGAAACAAAAAATGAGGAAATAAAGAACAGTACTTGTATCCGATCCAAATTTTTTTTTTTTGTATAATTTTAGGCTGGCTAACATTTATCCTATGGCATGCCTAAATAAAATTTATTTTAAACTAACAATAATAAAAGTTACATTTTAATATTAACAAATTATACATCACGAAAAGAATGCGCCACCATGGAAGCCTCCTCAGGCTGAGACCCTATAGTGGTCTCACCAAACCCCAGAACCTGAATACATGTAACAGATGCACAGGAACACCTGGATGCAGTATTAGATTCAGCCAGCAGCAGCAGGGTTAATAGCACAATCTGCACAGTGGCAACGAAGCCGCACATGTGCAGTAATTAAATCATCTCGGGGGTCAAAGCTTGCCCTAGACTGTGAACAGAGAGGGAGACAGAGTTCAGAGTGCACTCCACTTACTCTCTCTCTCTCTCTCTCTCTCTCTACTTATATATGGGCATGTTGCTTATGTGGCTGCATAGCCACAGACCAGTCAGAGTGCCCATACGAACCCCTATCCACCACTTAAAGTAACAATAATGGGCATGTGGACAGGGCAGTCGAGAGCCAGACTGGGCCCAGGCACTTTTCAAGGGGCGTGGCCTAATCACAGGAGGTGTGGTCATGTACCCTTAGAAAAAAATTCAGAAAAAATGTGTATTTTAAGCACCTCCATGGCCACTCTGCAGCCCAGTACACAGCAGAGTATGCTGGGCTGAGGAGAAGAGCTGCAGCTGCTACTGCCAGGTAAGAGGACCCTCACTGGGCCCTTCCGTCAGACCTGGGCCCGGATAATTTGTACCTTCCCCCCTCTCTCGGCACCACTGCATGTGAGCATGTGGACAGCCAGGTACATATGCATTGTAAATGTCAATTTACATACAGGACTAAAAGCAACACTTTAAAAACACATTAAATACACTTTAAAATGGAGCCGCTGCGGCCGCTGTGATCAAACCTTAGCCTACGTACTTTTTACACCGTTAGCGTACAAAGCCCCATACCGTGTACGTACTTTGCGTACAAATGCCGCGCTGGCCGTACAAAGTACACGCAGTGCGTACACACCCAAAGGCACTCCGTGAGCACTTAGCAGCTACACGTGTGACTGAAATACACTTATAACCTTAGCAGGGAAAAAGAGACACGACACCAGATTGTATGTAAGATGCTGGGTTCCGACACACCAACATATAATTGCTGAAAGGGGGTTACAATAACAACAATACAATACAATAGAAAAATGGCTACAGTCAATGGTACATACGTTTTGGTTTTGCCTGCGCCGGTCCTCAGTCATCAAGGTAGATGACCTTCAGAGTCTGTGTGGGACCGGGCATGCAGCTGGCTTTTTATACAATAGTCCAAAACCTAACACAATGGAAACCGTAATCTCTTTGTCCATTGGACACAGGGATGGTCATTTACAGTACAGGAGAGGTCATAGGTCGGTTTGAATAGGTGGGCGATGTCTGTTCCAGGTGCACTTGCAGATGGTCTCCTCTGGGTTCCCGCCGCATACCAAGTGTACAGTAAATACAGTTACTATTTATATTCTGCTCCTGCGCATAACTATTCGCAGGAGCATGCGATCTTCTGCAAACCAACACCGGAATATTGCCCTTAATATACCCTACAGCTGGATACCAAACACCACCTTATAACCTAGTTCTGTCCCCTCCTATCCTGTAAAGGTGAATCCCTTTGTTCTGATACCATTTAAACTAGTGTAATTTGCTGGTGTGGTGCAGGGAGACTATGTGTACATTGTGCACTATTTGAATTAAATATATAATGTGTGTTTATGGCTTTTCCATGCGTTTACAAACACTACCGTAATTACTCATACCACGCGCTAATACGCAGGACCGCGGGAGCGACCATACGCAAATTGCGAATATGCGCACGCACGGCAGAACAAGTACGCGCACGGAGGCCATCTGTGTGTAGTTTGTACGTGATGTGTGTACTGCAATATTTTTTGACTTCGACAGCATCAATAATTTGAGTAAGAGTAGGCACCAGGATGCACTATGGGAAGAAGGAAAACCAGTGGACACAATGTGATCCTCTGGGCAATGTTCTGACGAGAAACCTTGTGTCCTGGGATTCATGAGGATATTACTTTGACACGCACCACCTACCTAAACATTGTTGCAGATCAAGTACATCCATTTATAGCAATGGTATTCCCTGATGGCAGCAGCCTCATTCAGCAGAATAATGCACCCTGCCACACTGCAAAATTTGTTCAGGAATAGTATCGGATACCACAGGACGCCTTCAAAGGTTGACCCCATCTTGCGATGGGTCAGAGCTGTTTTTGGTCGCACAAGCGGCACCTACACAATATTACGCAGGTGGTTTTAAGTTATGGCTGATCAGTGTGTGCATATACAGTATAATGTATCCAGGTCATCAAAGGGCACAAGTATATGCCAAATAGGTGTATTTTGGACAGATTGCTGGGTGTGGCCTATTTTTAATACAAATGAAACAAATTTCCTTTTGAGAACTTTAGCAGGTGTATACAGTATGTATGGCTCAGCCTGCAGATGGCTAAGAGCTGAGTGTTTTTATATACAGTACTTGTCTCTCTTCTTCTCCTTACTCTCAGAATGTTTACTGTTTGCTCATTTTTTTTTTCAGAAGCAAATTTTATCACAAGGATTAGAAACAATAGGCAGATGACCTATGCAGAGATCCATTAAAGACAAATAGTACAATAATATCACTCAGGTATCATGCAATACAGGAAAAAACATAAAAAAAACATAGGTAATTCATGTGTACGTAAAGCAATCTCAACCAATTTTGCAGTGTATAGTAGAGTGCATAGAAGAAATAAGAAAAGAATTGTCAGGAATAGAGAAAAAGTAGAGGGAGTGAGGTTACTGCTCTATGAAAAAAGGGAAGAGAAGAAAGAGAAGGACAGAGAGAAGGCTGGGAGTGATCAGCTTGACATCCCCGCATATCTGCTAAACAGCAAATTAGTCTCAGGGACAATGTGTCGGCGGCCAACGAGGGTCGTTAGATTAAATAAGTGAAATGCTGGGGGGTGGGCACGTGAAAATGAGAGGTCCACGGCTCCCAGGTTCTGCATATTACATGTAACACATGGTTCCATAGCATTAACATACACAGGGTCCTGGAACCTGGGGGTGTACAGAGAAGGGAGGAAAAGTTGCTGACTGAGGTCAATCCAGTCCAGCCCCAGTACCAGAGACTTCATCCCAAGTAGAGGACTGCCAATAAGATAACTACTACCATTAAAAAAAATTACAAAAGGAGCAGTATTTATTTTTAATAATGTTATCTGGCAAGTTTAAATATATAGTACACACTATTAAATATGCAAAGTGTATTGTCTCTTTCTTCTAGTGTGTGATCCAGTAAATCATCACCAGTAATAATACTTTGAGATGACAGGCAGTGTCACAAGTCAACCCATTGTAGGAGTTAGTTATATCAAATGAACCTATTTAAAATGACAATATATTTTGCCACCACTAGATGGCACTTGTATGTGAATACATGTGTTTAATAGTTAATATGATGAAGTTATAAAGGAATGTTCCCTATAGTGTTATTTTTTAACTGTATGATTTTCATTTGATAGAGGTAAGGATGCTACAATCTATGTACTGTACTTGGTACTTGAGGTGTACATCTAAAGGTGCATACACATGATGCGATGTAACCTTACAATTTCGACTATATAGTCAAAATCGTAAGGAAAGTTAGTGCAAATCGCACCATGTGTACACAGCTTGCGATACCAATGCGTGCTCCCGTGGGGTCGGTATCGCATGAAAAGATAAACTATGCAGTCAAGTCAATCTTGACTATATTGTGTAGAAGCTAGTACAAAGGTCAAAATTGGCACTTAGTTAAAATCGCACAGTCAAAATCTCAAGTAAAGATAGTCAGTATCGGTGGTTCAGGGCTCCAGGGAGTTCAGGGGAAATCGCAAAGTCAAAATCGGAGATAGTCAATATCTCACCGTGTGTATGCACCTTGAGAAGATTTTTTAACAAGCTTAAGCCATACTGCATGCCAGCCTGCCTGGATAAGTTTCCTCACTTGTTCTGCATTTGTTCATTGATTGCAACTACAGACTTTCTTTTTTAAAAGATACTCTAGTTGAAGTACCATGTTTTATTTTTTTGTAATGAAGTAATCCAAAAATGTAAGAATAGCCAGCCATTATTGCAATTGGGAGGTATTGAAAGAGCATCAGATTCCAATATTAAAATTACTTGAAAAAAAAAATTGAAGTATGCAATCTGAAGAAAGAACTCAGATTAAAGTTAGTTCTTGAGGCACATAGCAAGGTACACGATCACTATTTCAGAGATATTGCTGAGAACAAGCCAGCAGAGTGTGTCCTGCTTTGTGCACCTGTAGCTGATTCACAGTGGAAGGTATATAATAGTTCGCTAATCTGTTGTAGAGCAGAAAATTGGAAAAAATGTGTCTTGAAAATATATAAGAGATATGTCAGACACACTAGAGTGGGGAATAAGTGTATGAAATTATTTGAAAAAAAAGAAAAGAAAAATAATGAACTAAAAAGATGAGCATCAATATGGCTGCGATTACAATAAATACCATCATTGCATAATGGTTTTATGAAGGGCAGAGGCATTTGCAAAGATAAATATATTTTTTTGAGGACAGAATGTACTAAAACTAAAATGTGGTCAAATCTAAACAAATGCAGTTTTTGAGGTTTGATGCAATCTCTGTATGTATCAAGTTCCGGAAAGCAAAATTTTCTGGAGCTTGTGCCCAATAGGCAAAGCCATCTATAGATGGTGCCGCCTAACTAGGCCTATCGGTGTCATTCAGCAACGAGCCCCCGGAGAGAGATCCAAAGAATATTGGCAAATAGAGATATTGGTGGCAAATAGAGATATTGGAAAATTTGTTACAAGAAAATTATGCTATAAGAGAGGAAGAGCTGAAGTGAAGAAAATGTGTGTTATCTCGAGACTGGCGATTCTATGTATCTCAGACAAGGATTCATTTGTGAATCCATTCTAGAGTTGCTGCAGAGGAGGAGTGTGCAAGGTTTGGCAAGAAGCTTTGGTGGCCTAATATAGGACTTCTTCATGCAGTATTACTAAGTACAGATGGTTAGAATGCAGCGATGAAGTTAGAAGCTGAGCTGCAGGGTTCTCTTGATTGCTGGAGCATAGCTGCAGTATTTGAACTCTAATTTGCAGAGTAGAACTGGATTGCAGGAAAGCCGGGACACAGCTAATGCACTCGATTCCAGACTGTGGAACAGTTCTGGATTGCAGGAAAGCCAGGACATGGTTACAGGACTTGATTTCAGACTGCAGAGCAGGTCTTGATTGCAGGAAAGCTGGGACACAGCTACAGGACTTGATTCCAGATTATGGAGCAGGTCTGGATTTCAGGGAAGCCAGGACACGTCTACAGGAGCAAAGTCAAGGGGTGCTAGATAATATTGCACTATAGTCCCTAGGCAGGATACACTGCTGGAGCCCTAGCAGGCTACGACACCAGGAAGTGCTATGGAAGGAAATGTGCACCGGACCCAATGATTTGGATTTAGATTTTGATTCGTCGGCGGTATTTGGATTTGCCAAACAGCCGTGATGGGTTTTGGATTTGGATTTCTTTCAAAAATTGTCAAAAAATTACAAAATCACATAATTTCTCATTTTTTGTCCCTAGAGTATTATTAATCTCAATGGCATTAATTTCCAGTAATTTCCAGACAATTTTGACCACCTTGTAGCTCAAAATATTGTTTTCATTCACTTTAGGTCAAAGTCTGCAGCGAGCTGGTTGGTTACCTACTACTAGGCGACAGAGCAGCTATACAAACAGATGGCAGTTTGTAGCATATCTATGAAACACTGCCACACAGCAGTGGGATGACTGAATGGTGGTGCAAGGTGGAATTGTCCTTGGGCCCTCCCACCCTCCCTTATGTTGGATATTAAACAGGACATGCACAGTTTAACAAACCAATCATTTCAGCAACAAGGACTGCCACACTTGTAGCTGAAATGACTGGCTTGTTTGTGCCCCCAAAAAACAAGCTACTAACTGCCTTAAAGCAGCAGTTCTACAGTGTCAAGAAGATGTCATCGCCATTGCCATCCTCACCCTCATCAGTGTGTACATCCTCATCATCATCATCATCATCATCATCACCACACAATATTAATTCATCCCTACTGGAATCCACCATTACAGATGTCTCTGTATTTCAATGTAATTGCTGGAAAAGTTCTTCCTTGTAAAATTTCCAGTTCATTTTGATGAACATCATCTTTTCCACATTTTGAGGAAGTAGCTTCCTACGCCGTTCACTCACAATGTTCCCAACTGTGCTGAAAACTCTCTTCAAGTACACACTGGAGGGTGGGCAGCTTAAGTAATACAAAGTCAATTTGTACAAGTGCCTCCATATTGACTTTTTTTTCCTTCCAGTACACATAGGGACTCTGTGACATGTCTACTTTTATGGTGTATCATTAAAATAATCCTCCACCATTCTTTGGATGGAGACTGTATCAGATGGAGTTACGGTAGAAGTGTCACTAATACTGGCCAATTCATTTAGACCCGACCAGATGTCAAAATGTTGTTTTGACTGATCTACATCCCCACTAGGTCTTTTGGGAAAATTAGTTTTTTCCTGGCTGTTTCGGAAGAAACTGAAGAAGGAGATGTCTCAGGAGCTGATAACTTGCTCACCAGGAGCTCTCTGCATCTCTTAAGATCTGTGTCAGTTGGAAAGAAAGACACAGCTTACGACTTGAACATAGAATTAAGCATGGTTGCCAAAATGTAGTGATACGATTTCAAGATATTGGCAACCCTTGGATCCTGGTGAAGTGAAAAAAAGGACTTGATCTACAAGTCCGGCATATTTTGCGGATTTGCCTTGTTTTATCTCCTCCTTCAATTTCTCTACTTGTTTTTCCAAAAACCTAATTAAGGGAACCACCTGGCTCAAGCTAGCAGTATCAGAACTCATTTCACAGGTGGCTATTTCGAAGGGTTTGAGCACCAACTTGTCCCACACTGCGTGGAGTCAGATCGCTTTCACACATGGTACTATACTTTGGTGTACTGGGGTGCAGTGCACACAACAAAAACAATGTAAACAGCAAACAAGATTTTTGTTTTTTGGGGGGACGCAGCTTGTCCCACACTGTGTGGAGTCAGACCGCTTTCACACACGCACTGTGAGCGAAGAGGGTGGGGCCTGTGTAGTCACTGCAGTATCACTGTGATGGAATTATGGGACTAATCACTGGACACAGTGACAGCACCAAAGCCCCTTATATGGACCGTGACAGCACCAAAAAACCCACTAGCTGTGCTGGACACAATGACTGACAGCCCCTTAGATGTACACTACTGACTGACAGTCTCTTATGCACACTACTACACTGACTGACACAGCCCCTCATGTACACTACTACACTGACTGACACAGTCTCTTTTGTACACTATCCTACACTGAACAGCGACGGACTGGTCCTCCGTTTTGGGCCGGGCTTCTGTGAACGCACGCGCATGTCACGGGGGGGCATTGTCACAATGTACGGGGAGTGCCACGAGTCATGGGGGCGTGGACTTGTGGCACCCCCCACATTTCTATGATGACGCCATGAGTCCGGGGGGAGTGCCCCCGACCCCATACCATGGAGACTGGGGAGGCAGCTAAACCAGAGAGCCGGAGGCTGTGCTGCGCGTGGCCTTCCCAACTCTTTATGGGACCAGACCAGCCCAACTGCCCATCGGCCCTTCTGGCATGTGCACTGACTGACACAGCCTCATTATACCACTGACTGACACAGCCCCACAGACAGCCCCTGATGGACACTGACTGACAGCCCCACAGACAACTCCAGATGGACACTCTGACTGACAGCCCCACAGACAGCCCCTGATAGACACTCTGGCTGACAGCCCCTCAGACAGCCCCTGATGAATACTCTGACAGACAGCCCCACAAACAGCCCGTGATGGACACTCTGACTGACACAGCCCCTGATGGACACTCTGACAGCCTGCCTTAAAAGGACTCAGACTGACAGTGCACAACACAGCAGGGTTCCTCGCAGCTTGGAAGTATGCAGTGAAATGGCGCTGAGCCCCAGGACGCCGAGCCTTTATAGACTTGAAGATTCACGAGAATCCGATGCGGGATGATGACGTTCGGCCTCTTCCAGGATCCCGAGCCTTGTGGGAACTTCGCGAGCCGGTCTCGTGAATGGATCGGGGGGCTGTGTTCAGAGAAGTTATGATTTCCTGAAATCCGAACCGCTCATCTCTAATTTATACCCTTGGGTTTCATCTGATTGGTTGCTCCCCGCTGATGCTGGCCATTGGTGCTTAGTGAAAGGAGGCCTGGAGAGGCAAACGGGTGCTGGAACTGGAGACACAGAAGAGTTCTGGAGCTGGAGAGACACTGGGTGGGCTGGAAAAACAGAAGGGTGCTGGAGCTGCAGACAGAAGAGTTCTGGAGCTAGACAGACACGGGGGAGCTGGAAAGACAAGGGCGCTGAAGCTGGAGATTCATTGGGGAGAGACACAAGGAGGCTGGATTTGGTGAGATAGACCTGTATTTAGGATGCCCCCCTGGGCCCATTCTGAAACACTAAACACACAAACACCTTCACAGCACACTAAACACACAAGATGGAGGGAAAGCAGGAGAACAAGCAGCCTCACACTTTTCAATAACTGACACAGATAGAAAGAACATACAAGAGTTTTAAATATCATCTCTTTTACGCCAGTATCAGGTGTCACATAGGAATAACACATTAAATTAGTGAAAATTAAAATTGCGTGATGGTGCTCAGTCTTGCTGGTTGTCATTTCGTACTTTCCCAGAGATAGGATAATCCTATTAGAGAGGGAAATTTGAAAGTCAAAAATTGGGAAACAAGTTTGTACCAGGGCCAGTTTAATAATAGGGTGGATGGAGCTCCAGCTCGATGCCTCCCCTTAAAATAAGCCCATCATTATGATAGTATGATTATGACAAACCATCAGGTGGCCACACAGTTGGCCATAAATCATAAGGGTTAAAATTGTATTTCTATTCTCACAAAATGATGCAATTTTTTGCTTTTACACATTGAGGGACACAGCACTGGTCACACTCACACAGAACTGGTCACAGTTCCTCTGCTTCTCACAATAGGCCCTTGAACAGTTTCAGCCCCAGGCCCATATGGCCTTAAATCCGGCTCTAGTTTGTGCACTGTTTTTGCAGTACCTTCAATAGGCATATGCATTCTTGTCATAAAGTCCTCATGTTAAGGATTCAAAGGTTTATAGGTTACTGCAGAATTGCATCACCAACGGTTATAATGGTCACCTATTATTATTGATGCTGAAATATTACATGACATAGATGATTTTTTTTTTTTTTAAAGGCATTTGTTATAATACAGATCTGATTATGGTTGATGAAAGTTTAATTGCAGGGTACCATGGAAAAAAGAAGAAGACACATTCTCAGGGGACTTGTACAACCAAATACAAGGCCATTCCCAATCATTCTATTTGTTTTTTGTTTTTTCAATATTAATTTTGTTTAAAACATCCTGTCCAAAATGCTTTTCTTCTGAAGATTTCAACCCCTAAACCAGAGGTTCCCAAACCCAGTCCTCAAGGCACTCAAACATTCTGGGTTTTAAGGATATCCATGCACAGGTGATTTAATTAGTATTTCAGTCAATTTGATTTTGCCATCTTAGCATCGATATCTTTAAAACCCTCTGCCCTAAACATCGATTAAGACCGTATAAGACTAGAGTTTGTTTAGCAATGCACAATATAAACAGTTATATTATATGCCATTGTTTGTTCTGGCAGATAGATTTATCAGAAGGATGAAGTGTAGACACTGAGAAAAAAAAAGACTCATATGAAAGAAATAGGTGGTTCATCATGCCCTACGGGCGCTCTTCACACCGTCGTAAGGGCCTACACCCCCTTAACCCTTGTACGCCCTTGTGGTGTGCAATATTTTTATTATATGGAGTATTACCTTCAATCATAGTTTTGTGAGTAATTAAATAATGCATGGACAAAGGACGTGCGATGGTTAAGGGGCCGTAGCCACTTGCAACGGCGTGAACAGCGCACACAGGGCCCGATGAATCACCTAGAAGGTGCTGTGGTTGGGGGAGTGGCAGGTGCGGGGGAGACGCGGATGGGGAGGGGGGCCGGGTGCTGTGGGTGGGGGAGGGGTGGTTGCGGAGGTGCCACGGGTGTGGGAGGGGCGGGTGAGGTGGTGCGTTGGGTGGGGGAGGGGCGGGTGCATGGGTGCCACGGGTGTGGGTCTAGAGCCACCGCGGGTGGGGGAGGAGTGGTTGCGGGGGTGCCGCGGGTGGAGGAGGGGCAGTTGCGGTGGTGCCGCAGGTGGGGAAGGGGCGGGTATGGCGGTGCTGCAGATGGGGGAAGTGGTCCATAGCCAACACAGATGGGGTTTGGGGGTGCTGTGGGTGGGGCGGCTGCGGAGGTGCCGCGGGTGTGGGAGGGGCAGGTGCGGTGGTGCCGTGGGTGGGGGAGGGGTGGGGGCCGTGGGTGGGGGCCGTGGGTGGGGGCCGTGGGGGGGCGGTGCCACTGCGGGTGGGGGAGGGGCGGTGTGGGGGTGATGTGGATGAGGCCTGGGGGTACTGCGAGTGGGGGAGGGGCGGGTAGTGCTTCTCCTGCTTCTCCTCCTGTAAGCAGCTAAGTTGCTTTCCTCTCTTTGGTAGTGGCTCTCCCAAAGACTCGCACAGCAGCCAAGTAGCCAGTCACTATTGTTAGCGCCGGTGTCCAAACGTGCCGCATTACAGGGAAGATGCACTCAATAAACTAAAGCTCCCAGCAGCCCTTAGCACCGGAATGCTCCGGCGCTAAGGGCTGCTGGGAGCTGTAGTTTATTTAGTGTGTACTTCCCTGTAATGCGGCGCGTTGGAACACCGGCGCTAACAATAGTGGCTGGCTGTCAGAACTGACTGACTTGCTGAATCAATGTAAAAGGTGAGAGGGCTGTGCAGTGTCAGTGACACTGCACACCCACTGCACCGCACAGCACTGTCACCTTTTACATTGATTCAGCGTCCAGACATGACCCTCCGC
The DNA here is from genome assembly GCF_028390025.1 of Pseudophryne corroboree. Lineage (NCBI taxonomy): Eukaryota > Metazoa > Chordata > Amphibia > Anura > Myobatrachidae > Pseudophryne > Pseudophryne corroboree. The sequence goes on from NC_086445.1 coordinate 699,833,539, forward strand.
GATGTCACCCACTCTATCCGTTACATTAGCCATCTCGAGGCTTCCAGGCCGGCAGGCCAGCTGCTGTGTTGCGGAGTCAGGGCCTCTGGGGATCTGGGTGCGGCTGTGGTGGGGAGACAATTCTGTGACATCACCCGCAGAGGAGGCTCCAGGGCTCAGAGAGTATGCGGCACAGGGAGGGCTATGAAAGACTTCCGCTGCACGACTTTCATACACATCTTATGCCGGTGGCCACTGCAGCTTTTGTTCCACCTGCGCCGCGGCTAGGGAGTGGGGATTGTTGATGCCGGAGGGGGCAGGCAGACTGGCAGCAGGATTTACTGAAGATCCTGTAACCCATTTCCTGATAAGAAAACCAGGAAACTTCAAGTGTATTAACTGTACTACTTGTCAGTATCTGGAGACAGGGGCGTCCTTTGCTCACCCGCGTTCGGGGAAAATGTATAACATTAGATATCTGATAACCTGCTCCAGTACTCATGTTGTCTACTACATTAGATGCCCTTGTGACCTTATGTATGTAGGTAAAATTATACGGAGCTTTAAGGAGAGGATGGCGGCACACCGGTCTAGCATCAGAAAAGCATTTGACACTTCTGTAACTAGTACCAGTATAGCTAAAATTAATGATTTACTGGTGGCAAGGCACTTTCGTGACTTCCACCACAATTTAGCTACGTAAAGATATAAAATGATCGATTGGGTACCCCATGTTAAAGAGGGGGCAATAGGGACAAAATGCTCCTTCAGCGTGAAATAAAGTGGATTTATACGCTACAAACCGTACAACCTTTTGGTCTTATTGAACAGTTATCTTTACAGAAGCTTCCTTGGGGTTTAGAGTTAATACTATTTCAGATTGACTAATTATTGATAATTATTAATTATTATTATGCACTTTATAGTATATGTAATACTCCAGATATTTTATAGAATTTGATGCTGCTGAGTGAGTAATATATAACTAGATAGAGCTGTTTAGAGTTATCTTACATTAACTACCGGTACTTCTATTGTGTATATAAACTACTTTTCTATTCTACATTGTACAGAGCGCTGTCCTGTTGAATGTAAAATGCGTTGTTATGGTGATGGTGTAAACACAAGTTCAGCCTTTCCTTCTCCGGCTGGCTTGCTGATGACGCGGGTATGAGGTCTCTTCCGGTGACGTCGGCGGGACCAAGCCGGGAAGCGGGCATGAACGAACCTTAGCACTTGGGTGACTTATATAAGGTATGTAATTTGAAAGTTTGTATGTTTGTCCTGACGACGGAGATTAAAGGTCTCCGAAACGTTGACCGTTACCGCATTTAACCCGCTGTTTACTGAGTGCCATTTATTTTAATCCTCCTGTATAACTTCTGAATTCGGGCACCGGGGGCTGTTGCTGATTGTCTAGAGTGCCGGACCTTTTCGTGAGTTTTATATATGTATCTATATGTATCTATATCTATCTATATATCTATCTATATATCTATCTATCTATATCTATATATATCTATATATATATATATATATCTTCTTCCCCTACATACACCACAGTCTGTGTCTCCCTTCTTTCCACACACCCCACTGTTTGTCTCTCTCCAATGACTCCATGCTGCATTCCCAGCTCCCCCACCCCATGCCAAAGCCTTGTATCCCCTCACCAATCTACCCTTTCTACGGGGAGAGACTTCCCAGTATCCACACCTGAACACTGCACAGCAGGAACCATGTGGCCCTTACACCACACCAGAAGAAGCCGGCGCAGGGCACGGGAATCCTGGCCAATGGAGCTGCTGCCATGTCCTGTACCTGCCTGCAACAGTGTCGGACTCGGACACTCATGCCGCACAGTCACTGTGTGTAAAAGGCTCCTGTCACTCAGAGGTTACGCCCACACCGCCTACAGCTTGCTGCCCTATTTGGACAAGACAGTTCACATCCCTGCTGGGCACTGAGCAGCTTATACTTGGGGCCCCTCTGATCCTTGGGGCCCGGTACAGGTGTCCCCTTTGACCCCCCCCATCCCCGTTGCCGGCCCTTGGTATATGCAGACACAGCGCACTGGTGGCCCTATTTCTGCAGAATTGTACTAGCCCAGAGGGCAGATGGCACCCTGCTCCCCGGCCCAATCTGCCACTGACAGGCAGAGCCATATTCATGAAGTCCATGCGAAAGGTGCAGCTTGCTAGTTGCTGGAGAGAAAAGCCAGACTTATCTATAGAACCAGAGGCCAGAACGCCAAGTCCTGATAGGTCATTTTGACAGCAATGCAGGTGAGATAGTTGGTTCCACAATGTGTAATTAGAATTTACAGAGCAGTGATAACTCTAAATCAGAAAGCGCTCAAACCATGGTTTTGGACATATGGATAATATACATGTCTATGGTGAATAAACAAACTTGCTCTTATATTATTGTTTAAGGATATTAAACAAAACTGATGAGTTAGTGTATATTAGCTAAAAAATAGCACAGTTTAGAAAGGTGACACTCCAAAACTGTACTGCTGCACATTTCATTTTAGAAAATACTATAAAAGCGAGACTGTCCACTTTTCCTTTCTCCCCTTTATTCCTTGGAGTATATATACTGAAGGTCGATTTTAAGCAAGTTTAAATCAATCTAAATTGATATTGTGATTCAGGGGCTATGACTCACATTTACTAGCATTAAAAAAAATCGATATAAAAAAAACTGTAAGTAAATGTACTTTTTAGCCCCTAATCTAAACATCAATTTAGATCAATTTAAAATCAAAGTTGGTAAATATAACTCCTTGGCCAATATTTACTAATATTCGTGTTTGAGTCGGTTTGTGTAGTGTTTTAACTCGTTTTGTATCGGGTGCATTTTCATGCAACTTTTTGAAACTATGGCCCTCATTCCGAGTTGTTCGCTCGGTATTTTTCATCGCATCGCAGTGAAAATCCGCTTAGTACGCATGCGCAAAGTTCGCACTGCGACTGCGCCAAGTAACTTTACTATGAATAAAGTATTTTTACTCACGGCTTTTTCTTCGCTCCGGCGATCGTAATGTGATTGACAGGAAATGGGTGTTACTGGGCGGAAACACGGCGTTTCAGGGGCGTGTGGCTGAAAACGCTACCGTTTCCGGAAAAAACGCAGGAGTGGCCGGAGAAACGGTGGGAGTGCCTGGCCGAACGCTGGGTGTGTTTGTGACGTCAACCAGGAACGACAAGCACTGAACTGATCGCACAGGCAGAGTAAGTCTGGAGCTACTCTGAAACTGCTAAGTAGTTAGTAATCGCAATATTGCGAATACATCGGTCGCAATTTTAAGAAGCTAAGATTCACTCCCAGTAGGCGGCGGCTTAGCGTGTGTAACTCTGCTAAATTCGCCTTGCGACCGATCAACTCGGAATGAGGGCCTATATACGCAAAGTCACGAAGCAGTCGACTTTATGGTTTTCGTGTTTTCCGATGTCGATGCCAGTCGTTTTTTTTTGGCACATTTACGGCCGTCATTGTTGTTTGCGTACGTGTTTTTGTTGTTTTTGCTGGTTTATTTTCTAAGTTAAACGCGGCAGGGTTTTTTTTAAACCCCGGCCGCATTTTCATTTTTAGTTTTGTTTTTCATCCCCGTCCATGATTGGTTGTGTTTCAGATGTAGGAGTGTCTGTGCGCAACCATATAAATACGCCCCAAACCGTCCGCACCTCGTGGGTTTAGTTAGTGGTGAGGAGGGAGGTTGTGCTGTGGAGGTAGGTGAGTTTTTGGTTTGGTGAGGAGTGTTGTTTGCGATTTCTGAGTGTAGTATTGTGTTTGAAAGTAGTCTTGTCATTCTTGTAGTATTGTTTTTTGTGGTTTTGTCTAATTTTTTGTCCAAGTATTTTTTATTTATAGTCCCTTGTCAGTGTGTGTGTGTGTGTGTGTGTGTGTGTGTGTGTGTGTGTGTGTGTGTGTGTGTGATTTGTGCAGTGGTAGTGGAGGAGTGTGTTGTTTGTATTTTTTTTCTGTGTTAAGTGTTTAGACACACAATTATGTGTGACTCAGAGGTGGGTGAGGTGGAGGGAGTGAGTGAGGGGGAGGAGGTCGGTCAGGTGGAGGAGGTGAGTGTGAGTGAGGTTAGTGAGGTGGAGGAGGTGGGTGAGGTTGCTGCAGCAGCCTCAAGTGACAGTGATAGTGACAGTCAGAGAGCTCCGCAGCCACGCACCACTACTAAGACTGGGCGGAATGTCAAGTTTAGTTATGCAGAAAATGTGGCATTGGTGCGGGAGCTGAGGAAGTATCAGTGGCAGCTATTTGGGCCTGAGTCCGCCAAGGTGCCAACACGGAAGAAGACGGTGTTGTGGGCGAAAATTGTTGCTGCTGTCAATAGTGAGGGGGTGGTCAAGCGGACGGAGGACACGTGCCGCAAACAGTACTATGACATAAAGCAACGTGTCAAGTCCAAAATGGCCAAGGAGGCGAAGTCGGCTCGAAAAACCGGTGGTGGGCAGCCCTATATTGCAAGATATCTGGTGTATGAGGAGCCTATGCGGAGTGTAATGCCTCCTGAAGTAGTCTCTGCAACCCATGTCCGGGATTCAGATAGGCCCAGGAAGAATGGTGAGCATGTGTATTTGCATTAACATTCTATGACCTTACTTCTTTTTTTTTTTCTTTTTTTTTTTCAAATGTGTGTCATGTGACATTGCATATTACTCCCATCTTCAAGTGTGTGTCAGCAAAAAAAAAATTTTTGGTAATGTTTTCTACAAAAGCCAATGTAACATCTTACTTTATTGTATGTCATGTGTTTTTTTTCTGTATATTTTCCATGTGTAGTTTGGACTTGGTGTGTCATTGAATTGTCCAGCAATAATGTTTTCCTTTTGCAGATTTTTAAGTTTTTAATTTGGACTATGTTTTATATTTAGGTTATCCATGTGCAATGTTGCAAAAACAGTGGTTGTCATGTTAGAGGCTGGAGTAGTGGGAAGTGGCTTAGAAACCACTTACATGTGTACTGTCATTATTACTGAATGTAATAATTTAAAAAAAAAAAAACACTATTTGTTTGCTCAGTTTGAGTCTGTATTTGTACCCTGACACAACACTGCAGTCTAATTTTTTTTATTTTTTTTTATTTTTTTGGGGGGTTATTGTTTTTTTGGCTCATATAGTGGTAATGTGTGTTTGGAGTGCCACATCACAGAGCAATTTCTATATCGCATCTGTAAATTTTTTCCTTTCATTACAAAATGAAGATGTGTGTGTTTTTGGTTGTTAGTGTATGTATTTTTACTTGTGTCCTATGTCTGTGTCCTGTACATGTTTTCCTGTGTTGCACTTTCCATAGTGCATATGGCTATTGGACAATGTTTATTGTTTTATGTAGTGGTTTTTTGGTTTACAGTCCTTATGTTTTTTTTTTTTAAATAAAACAAGCATTTTTTAAAGAATTAATGTTTATAAGCATAATGGGTGGATCTACCAACAATAGCATGAATACATGAGATTTTATTTTGGTTTTACAGTGTTGTAAAAAAGTAGTACTGGTCATCCTGCAGTAACTCCCATGACATCTGATGATGATGACGCTGCGGAAGCAGGTAAAGTGTCCATTGTAGTATAGGGTATGTTTGTAAAGGAATGGCCATAACAAAATGTAATTTCAATACTAGGTCCATCAAAAGAAGTCTGGAGCAGCAGAAGTCGGACTTCTGTAACACACCACCAAAAAAAACATGTGGCAGCAAAGAAAGCAAGGTCTGATGTCCAGGGCCAACCACAGCAGGCTACCCCGCCATGAAGATTATCGACAGTATGTTCGGTCCCCCCACTCCAAATTTTGGACACACCTCCAAGACGTGAACCACACTCCCCTCATCTTGATTGTGAGTATCAAACTGAAATAAATGTAATACATTTCAGATCGTAATAAAACTTTTACTTAAACGCATTATGTCAAAACACATCAAAATCTGATATACTTACCGAAGTCAGTAAAACATGAAATGGAATCCTAGCAAAATGGCCTTGTCCACATCCTGTAAAGATATGTATGTCCACTTCAGCCATACAGTAGCACATTGTGTGTAAGATGCTGCAACAGAAACTCATGTTTAATTTTGGAAAATAGTAAGGTTGTTTTACAAATTTTCACATGTGTGTTTGACCTAACATTGCCAAATACATATAAAAACATTACTATGTTTGTTTTTTAAAAGCTATAAGGCAACACATTATGGATTACAATGTGTTTTTATGGTGGAGTATGTCTGATCTACAATAAAACTAATGTGTTTGTTTTCACAATGAAGTAACCAGACACATTTGCCACAAACAGGCATATGTATGTATTTAAGTTATGAGTGATGATGTTGCTAGGCAGGATATCTGAAAGCAACAGTCAATGACATGTGTTCCATGTGTAGTGATTTGTTATAATTTTTCAAACATATGGATAGCTAACGGATAATTTTTCTAAATTTCAGCTTCTAGTCCTGGTAACAGCATCCCTCCGCAACAACAGCAACACAGTGACATGGATGAGACAATCATGTTAGAAATCCAGCCATTAAGCCAAGGAATCAGGCCCCCGGCACTTGTGAGTACACCACCACAGCAAAGCACACCACCACCACAACACAGCCCAACAACACCAGTAACACAAGGCCCTGATCACGTGTTTTGGAACATTTGGGCTAGACAGCAGGCCACTAATGAAGATTGCCTGCGTAGGCAGACACAAATGTTTGCAAGCCTACCATGTCACCTCAGAAGAATAACCAGAAATATGAGTAGACAAAATGAACAAACCACGAGAATTGGCAATACCATGGAACTCATGCGTGCAGACATTACACAGGTCATGGGCAACTTACAGCGCATAATGGAAGAACAGCACAGACTAATGGAAGAACAGCACTGACAACAGCAAAGCTATATGAACATTTTTCAAAACAATCAAAAGATAAATGAAACTTTATTCCGAATTGTAGACAATCAAAATGCTGCTACACGTGAACTCAATGCCACCCTTACTAACCTCAATGAAACACTCAGATCCATGCACCAACAGCAAACAAGCAGCAGTTCTGGTACGACTACTCCAAATATCACGCCAGTGTCATCACCACCAAGACGCTCCACCAGAGCACGCCAACATGACAGTGGTAAAGGCAAAGGGCAGGACAAGCAGCCACCCCAAAAAAATTAACAAATAAACCTCACATTTTTAATTTGAGAGAAGTACATCAAAATACTTAGTAAGTGTATGTTTGTCAAAATAGATATAACACTTAGCTCCTTGACAATTTGTACAACATCATTAATTATAAGTGGTACAAACAACAACAGGAAATTTGTACGCACATTTATTCTTTACCATCTTTGAATTTTTTTGGAGGAGGGAAATGTTGTTTGAGCTGCACATAGATGTTAGCAGGAAGTAAACAGACCACTTGATTTTTTTCTAATCATTACTCTTTCTAGATTCCAATCATTCTCATATCCTGCAGACACAATAATTGGCAGCCAGGCAGAATGTCTTTAGCAGGAAGTAAACAGACCACTTGATTTTTTTCTAATCATTACTCTTTCTAGATTCCAATCATTCTCATATCCTGCAGGCAGAATAATTGGCAGCCATGCAGATTCATCCATGACCAATACAAATTACAATGTGATTGTTAACTCTTTTACCTTTCTTCTCTATACAACATTACAAGAATAACACAATTGAGTTGGCTAAAAAGGTTTTAATATGTTGTGATTGAATTTAGATAATTCAGTGCCAAAATGAATGTCATTATTGTTGGGCCATGTTTGTGTGTGTTTAAAATGAGTAATCAGTTTCTTACACATGATGCAGAAACAAAGAAATTTTACTTTAAAAAAACACACAAATAATGTGTATAATAATGTATATATGTGGCAAACTGTGTATTTACTTACAGATCAGCAAGTTTACTGCAGCAAACATTATGAAATATTTTTTTTTGGATGAGACTAAGTTTGTGTTCCTTAAATACGATGTAGCATCACACATAGGGACACATGTATTCCTCAAGGCTAACATATTATATGTGGAGGACTGTTTAATTAGGACACAGGTTCTCAAACTCGGGCCTCAGGACCCCACACAGTGCATGTTTTGCAGGTCTCCTCACAGAATCACAAGTGACATAATTAGCTCCACCTGTGAACCTTTTAAAATGTGTCTGTGAGTAATTCATACACCTGTGCTTCTACTGGGTTACCTGCAAAACATGCACTGTGTGGGGTCCTGAGGGCCGAGTTTGAGAACCTGTGCATTAGGACGTTACACACAATCATAAAGTAAAATACAAAATAAATTACTATGTGGATTATGTGTGCTTGTAATAAATTTTCAATCCAAGTTTATTAACACTTATCCAGACTTCATGCATACAACTCATAATCTGTTGTTTTGAGTTTTTAAATAAACACAATACACATGCTACATTTGTATAGCATAAAGCGAGGGTATGTTTGTATGTCTCAAGGAGACAGACACATAATGAGTAATGGTTTTTAATTGAAAAATGGGGCAACATATATTTAGCCTTACACAACAAATGAAAGAAGCAAACAAAACTTACCTTAAAAATAATGATTTATGAGGTCTTGCCTAACCTGCATCCCTACATCTGTACTCCAAGTATCACCAGATGTCTCTAATTCCTCTGCTTGCTGGCTGCTTTCTTCATCCTCCTACTCCTCAACATGTGGCAGATGTTGTTGCAAATACATGTTATGAAGAAAGCAGCAGCAGAACACAATTTGAGTCACCTTCAAGGGACTATACAACAAAAGGCCACCAGACTTATCCAGACACCGAAACCTAGATTTCAGCACACCAAAACATCTTTCTATCACATTCCGCGTGGACTTATGTGCATGATTGTAATTGTGTTCAGCAGGGGTATCAGGTCGGGACAATGGAGTTAGAAGCCAAGAGAAACAGCCATATCCTCCATCACCTAAAAGACAGATATAGTAACGTGATTCATGTTAATATACAGCAACACATAAGTAACACACTGTGGGGCAGATGTATTGACCTGGAGAAGGCATAAGGAAGTGATAAACCAGTGATATGTGCAAGGTAATAAAGGCAGCGGGCAATCTGTCCCTAAATGATCATTTACATATTGGAGCTGATTGGCTGGTGCCTTTATCACCTTGCACATATCACTGGTTTATCACTTCCTTATGCCTTCTCCAGGATAATACATCTGCCCCTGTATTTGGACAAAGTAGACACAGGCCTACACATATCAAATTACATACCCAGCAGCCACCCATCTGGCATTTGTCCATCCTCAAACTTATCAAAGAGGGATGACTGACTGAGGATGAAGGAGTCATGGCAGCCCCCAGGGTAACCAGCAACAACACTCATTATTTTGAGATTTGCATCACAAACCACCTGCACATTTGTGGAGTGCTCTAGATGACGATTAGTATAGATGTGCTGCCTGCCCCTAGGTGGTCTCAGCTGAATGTGTGTGCAATCTATGGCTCCCAGCACATTGGGCATGCCAGCCAGCTAATAGAAATCTACCCTGACGGCATGCCACTGAGACTCCTGGGTAGGGAAGCAGATTGAGGCATCGATGTGGGACTGCAAAACAGCCAACACCTGTGCGTATATTTGAAAGAAAATTAAACATGAGATTTTAGGACAGAACTGGCCACCGAGTAATTAAAACCAACCAAAAACAGAGGAGGTTGTTAGGTATACATCACCTGTGTTAATATTCTTGAAAATGAGGGCTGTGAGATTCTTATGACATCCCCAGACACAGCCTGAAAGCTGCCAGTAGCCATAAAGTGCAACACAGCCAGGAGTTTGTGCAGGCCTGAGACAGAGCGAGAGCATGCTGTCTCAGGGTCTAGGCCCAGTTTGACAAGGTCATACAGATGGAAAATGTTGTTACGATTTAGACGGAACATCTGTATGACCGTATCATCGGACAATGCGTTCAAGTTTAAATGCCCCCTAAAAAAACGAGGCCTGCGCAGCCTCCGCGGAACCTGTACAACCTGCTGACCATGTTCAGTTTCTTGGCCCTGGGTACTTACAGGCTGATGTCTGAGTCTGCGGAATTCCACAGCACACAAAATATCACTGGCCCACAGTCCTGCTGCCATTTCTGAGAGTAGGTGGATTGAAATGGGCCTAAGATCCTTTTATAGGCATCCTAATTCAGGTGTGAGTGATTTGTTAGTTGCAACACATGTAAACACTCCTGGAAAAAGCAGGTCTATTTTTTTGCCGCTTTTTTTAACGTTTCGTAAAAAATAAAGACTGCAATTGAGCACCCAGAGACTAACACCCAAATACGAATGAATAGTGAATACCCGTGTTGTATGAAATAACAGCCGCATTTGACCGATGGTCTATTCATTCGTATTGCTAAACTTTGTCATTCAAACCATTACGAATAGTCCAAACACTGCCGAGATTTGTGCTTAGTGAATTCCCGTGTTGGGACTTAGAAAAAAAAACACAAATCAGACAAACTCGATTTTTTTGTAAATATTGGCCATTGTCTCTTATCAGGACACCTGCCCTGAACCTGCTAGGTCGCCAATAACGAATGGCCGAAAATAGGATTCCTACTCATTCTATTCCAGCCACTGCATATAGCGTACGGAATAATACATTATGAAGTAAGTTGCAATTGATAGACAGCAAGAGAAGGGGTACCGTGCAGTTGGTCAATATTAAAAAACAGAAAACTGCTGGGGACCGATTGCTAATAACTTGCACTGTCTCCTTTACCAATTAACCACTGAGAACATTTTAATAATTATGCTAAATAATTAGCATACTAGTAATTTCCTATCCAAATATGACACTTTATTTAAAATGGAAACTCACTGCTCACCCTGGTATGCAATTTGTTATTTCTAAAGGGAGATTATGACAATTCTAATAAATGAGCAATAAAAATGACTAATTGGTTGATGAAATAACATAGGAATTGAGTTACTTTGACTACTTTTGATCCACACAATTATGCTACAATTAACAGAAATATGCTGCACCAAGGATCTTATATGCAGTTGGATAGTCCCCAAGCTCTTGGCTTCTCTGTCCTTTATGCTGTGCATTCCAATAACATTAATTTATTTTATCACTATGATCTGGAAAAGGCTGTGGTTCCCAAACGCAGTCCTCATGGCACCCCAAGAACCCAGGCTGTAGGTATATCCCTGCTTGTACACAAATGTTATACTCAAACCGACTGAGGTACTAATTAAGTCACATGTTCCTAAGCATGGATAGCCTTAAAACCTGGACTGTTGAGTTGCCTTGAGGACTGTGTTAGGGAACCACTGGGCTAAAGGAAAGCCTAGGTCGAGGTTGGCTTCTCCTCATCCATCTACCTGTATATTCCTTCCTGTCCTGTGCATGCAAACATATGGTGTATAGTTGTATGTGTTTGCCATGAATAGGAGGAGGAGACACATGCATTAAAAACACTTATTTGCATATATAGGCATAAATTCTTCTTCAGCTCAGATGTGTGAATTTAAATTGCCTGGACACGGGGTCAGTAAGAAGTAAAGTGATTGCATATTTATTTTCCACCTGTGGACACTGGCCGGACAACTGTGCTTGCATGGCTTTCCAGCTGCACATGCACAATGTGGAAAAGGCATCTGGATCTCCTGCAGCCCACCCTTGAATGCAAAAGGAGGATTGCATTGTTTTATGTACTGCTACAATTATTATTAAATATACTTCTGGATGAGTGGCAGAAGAAAGCCAGAAAATCTCTTCTCCAGCAGGGAGTGGGACTACTGCTGATGATGGCGCAGAGGTGACCCTTGGTAGCAAGGAAGAATCCCTACTGTATATCCAGTGAAAACTGCTCTGTGCTACAGAACTGAAAATATATGGTATAGCCAGGCCCCTCTAAGCTCTGTGGTGTTCATAGTGGTAGCGGTGGTGACCTTTGTCCAATGAGTACAGTACTTTCATTTTATTTTTTGTTGTTGCACTGTTTATTTCAAAGTGACATCACACTATAGCAAAATATATGTGGATCATGCATTCAATGCATAGAACATTTGTGTTACAACAGTGGTTCCCAAACTTTCTTGAACCACTGCGCCCTGGAGTACTGTATTAGCATTTTTTTTCAAGGTCAACAGTTTCTGAGAATTTACCTGTCAACCTTAGGTTCACTTATGTAGTGATGGACAGGTCTGCTATTCTCTTTGTGACTGGCAACCACTGTCACTGGTTTTTCCTATCACATTGACCATAAATAATTTATTTTGGTCCTGGACCACTAACTCGTGGCACCTCTGCAAGTGCCCTCCAGCAACCAGTTTGGGAGCCACTGTGTTACAAGATTATACAAACAAATCTGGTCTATCAATTTAAAGGTAATTGAATAAATTAAATTTAAATAAAAGATTTCGCTTCTGTTCCATAACAGATGGGGGATTTGCTTTGAATATCATTTACAACATTCTGAGGAGTGGTGGGGGGAGCCTAATATCTATAATGTTTATCAGATTTGGCTGTGTGCAGATGGTTATAGTCTAGTATACCAGAATACTTACTAAAGTTTGAAATAGGTAACCATCCAAATGCCGATCATGGGGACAAATTAATTGATACGAATCGAAATGAATAGATTGGTAACCTCCTTCCGTATATTAGTCATTTTGTGACAGGACTACCAAATATAGGCCCTCATTCCGAGTTGATCGGTCGCAAGGCGATTTTAGCAGAGTTACACACGCTAAGCCGCTGCCTACTGGGAGTGAATCTTAGCTTCTTAAAATTGCGACCGATGTATTCGCAATATTGCGATTACTAACTACTTAGCAATTTCAGAGTAGCTCCAGACTTACTCTGCCTGTGCGATCATTTCAGTGCTTGTCGTTCCTGGTTGACGTCACAAACACACCCAGCGTTCGCCCAGGCACTCCCACCGTTTCTCCGGCCACTCCTGCGTTTTTTCCGGAAACGGTAGCGTTTTCAGCCACACGCCCCTGAAACGCCGTGTTTCCGCCCAGTAACACCCATTTCCTGTCAATCACATTACGATCGCCGGAGCGAAGAAAAAGCCGTGAGTAAAAATACTTTCATCATAGTAAAGTTACTTGGCGCAGTCGCAGTGCGAACATTGCGCATGCGTACTAAGCGGATTTTCACTGCGATGCGATGAAAAATACCGAGCGAACAACTCGGAATGAGGGCCATAGAGCAGTTCTCCTCTTTGTCCACAATGGTGCCTAAATTGAGAGGCTGGTGTTTGGCAGATTCTGTAGAGTCTTCTAGGCAACAACTTGTATACATTTTATAGGATTTTTTCCATCCTCAAAGCCAAAATCAATGTCTTACTCTTAGCAAATGTACTAATAATTTCATGCCAAGCTTCCTCACATGGGGAATAACCTAAGCACTGCTCGTGGTTCATAATGAACAATTCACAATATATTGTATACAATGTAATGGAAATTATACCCTTTTTGATTGGATCATAGTAGCATAATTGTTGGAGTGGGGAGAGATGCCTAATTATGTGTCCTGTAAAAGTAATAGTAATATATATATATATATATATATATATATATATATAGTATCCTTGAAATCACAAGCAAGTTTGTCTGAAATAAGTATAACATCATGAGGAGATCACTTTTCTTTTTAATATCAGTAGTTCTTCTGAAACAGGAGGCAGTATCTCATAATCACATATGTTTCCCTCACAAATAGGGATGGGAATTACGTACATTTAGAATAATATTTTACATGTATATGTCATCTTCTTAGGCTGGGTACACACTTGCCGATGTCACATCAGATGTGACATCGTGCAAGATCCCCCCCCTCCCGCAAATGATAGCGTTCATACACACTGAACAATATAATTTGCTTCTCGTCAGTGATGGCATCCAGGTGCATGCCATCTTGTACAATATCTTTAGATTTCAAGTTGAAAACCTAAGATATTGTGCATCGCTAACGAGCCATGGGAGCGCGTATTGTTAACGATATACTGAATACACACTGGACGATGTGAACAACATATTGTCCGATCCACTGTATCAGACAATATATCGGGTGCATATTGCCATGGGTTTACCCAGCCTTAGACTTCAACTTAAATTGGATATAGCCAGTTCATCATTAATGAGATATGGGCATACTTAAATTGATATTCTGATATCTCAGAATATTAGTTAGAGATCTTTTCTAATAACAATTTAGAAAAAAGGTAAAAAAGTAAAAGATAAGTAAGATATCATCAGTGAAAATGTATCATTTGTATTTCCAATTTCCCACTTTCATTTCTTGAATATTGTTGCTCTGCATAATTCAGATTGACAAAAGTTTGACTGTACTATAAGAGGGACAATGGAAAACCTTTTACATCTCCATTTCCAATAAGTAGAAGCCCAGAAGATCTATTTGTGGCTTATTTAGCTGAAGGGTTGATGAAAAGCGCTCTAATAGCTGTTTAGGATATTACCTCCAAGCAAATATGACTCTAGTGTGGCAAACAGAAAGGGCCATGAAATCTGATCATTGCCTTCTCAGCAACAAAAAGAAGAAAAATGGATATTTTGCAGTACTTACTTTTTTATTTTTTTTTATTAGATGCTCATTATTAATAAGAGAAGGGAAAAGGGAAAACAAGATTACATTTCTTTGTAGGAATTTTTTTTATTTTAGTATAATTGAGTCTTATTATTAAGGATAATGGGCCTAATTCAGAGTTAGATTTGGGTGGGGTGTGTTCAAACTGAAATCTAAATTGCAGTGTAAAAATAGAGCAGCCAGTATTTACCCTGCACAGAAACAAAATAACCCACCCAAATCTAACTCTCTCTGCAAATGTTATATTTGCCACACCTGCAGTGCACATTGGTGGTCATTCCAAGTTGTTCGCTCGCTAGCAGTTTTTAGCAGCCGTGCAAACGCTATGCCGCCGCCCACTGGGGGTGTATTTTAGCTTAGCAGAAGTGCGAACGAAAGGATTGCAGAGCGGCTACAAACTTTTTTTGTGCAGTTTTAGAGTAGCTCAAAACCTTCTCAGCGCTTGCGATCACTTCAGACTGTTCAGTTCCTGTTTTGACGTCCCGAACACGCCCTGCGTTCCACCAGCCACACCTGCTTCTTTCCTGGCACACCTGCCTTTTTCCGAACACTCCCTGAAAACGGTCAGCTGACACCCAGGAACGCCCTCTTCTTGTCAATCACTCTGCGGCCAGCAGTGCGACTGAAAAGCTTCGCTAGACCTTGTGTGAAACTACATCGTTTGTTACAATTGTACGACGCGCGTGTGCATTGCGCCGCATACGCATGCGAAGAAGTGCCATTTTTTTTGCCTCATCGCTGCACAGCGAACGAATGCAGCTAGCGATCAACTCGGAATGACCCCATGGTTTTGCCCAACTGCTAACTAATTTGCTGCTGTGATCAACTCTGAATTACTGCCAATGGCCTGTAAATAGAACAAGAAATTGGATCTTTGCCTGGCTTATGAATAATGGAAATATGACCTTCAAACAGGGATTGGGATGGAAAATTATGGAAGCAGCACTAATGGGAGTGCTGTCGGTTGCGGGGGTGGAGTCTGTTGAGGGGACGGGGTCTACCTCATAGGACCTGATTATACACAATTGTGGCCTTCCTTGCGTCTTTTGCTGCAGTTGTGTCTGAGACTAGGGGCAGATTGGGAACTAAAAGCGGCCCTGTAAATTTTGTAGAAGTGGCCCGACATGGGCAGTACAACATTCCGTGTAGCCATGGCAGCATCACTGGATGGCAGAGTTGCTGTACTGCAGAGATGGAATAACAAAGTGAATGGGAGAAATGCAGTGTACTGAGCGCAGTGCGCTGCCTCTCATGGGGGGGTGAGGCCACATGACAGCACAGAAAACAGGCCCCACAGACATGTCGGCCTACCAGGAATCTTCTTGGTGAGCCCTATGACCAATTCGCCCCTGCCTTCAAACCAAAAACTACAAATGGAGGCGTCAATATTTGTTGTTAATGTTATTTATATGTATCAAAGAAATTATTTGTGACCAGGGCCTTCCCTATATGTTCACCCATTATTCCTATTTTTTTTAGGATCATGTAATAGGACCCCTCAGCTACAGTATCTTGATTCATGAGGATATTCCTCTGGCCTAGTCCTGAGTCTATTACTCAAAAGCCTGGCAGCCCTGTAAGTCATACCAATGCTCATTTTCAGAGAGCAGACAGCGCTTTTCCTGCTGTGCAGATAGAGCATTGACACCCGCAGCTGTCGACATCCATAGCTGCAGGTGTCGGAACATTCATAACGACAGTTCTTACATCTGCCCCTGTACGTGGCTGGCATAATCATTTGATGGCTTCAACATCGTCAACTCTTCTGTTTCCCCATGTCTCATGCCTGTCTCCCCCTGTACTTTCTCTTTCCCCCTTTCCCCATTCAGGTACTTGTCTTACCCATCACTTTGCATCACTGTGCACATTAGGTCATCACACAACCATGCATAAAGACCTAATTTCAATCAGACTCCAATTTTAAAACCCAAACCCATTTCCATGACATTATCACCGTAAACCTCGACAAGTTGGCGAATAATATCAGCTGCTGATGTGCCCTGTAGATGCAGAAATCTGATCACACTCCGCACCTCAATGTTTGAACATGTTCTGTCAACCCGCCATCTTACAACTGATGTTGGGACAGTATGACATATGTGAGGCGCAGTCTATTGGCTGTGATGGAAGAAGTAGTATACAGTGCATCCGGAAAGTATTCACAGCACTTCACTTTTCCCATATTTTGTAATGTTACAGCCTTATTCCAAATAGAATAAGTTAATTTTTTCCCTTAAAATTCTACACACAATACCCCATAATAACAACGTGAAAAAAGTATTTTTGAGATTTTTGCAAATTTATTACAAATAAAAAATGAAGAAATCACATGTACATAAGTATTCACAGCCTTTGCTCAATACATTTTGAAAGCACCTTTGGGAGCAATTACAGCCTCAAGTCTTTTTGAATATGATGCCACAAGCTTGGCACACCTATCTTTGGGCAGATTCGCCCATTCCTCTTTGCAGCACCTCTTAAGCTCCATCAGGTTGGATGGGAAGCGTCGGTGCACAGCAATTTTCAGATCTCTCCAGAGATGTTCAATTGGATTCAAGTCTTGGTTCTGGCTGGGCCACTCAAGGACATTCACAGAGTTGTCCTGAAGCCACTCCTTTGATATCTTGACTGTGTGCTTAGGGTTGTTGTCCTGCTGAAAGATGAACCGTCGCTGCAGTATGAGGTCAAGAGCGCTCTGGAGCAGGTTTTCATCCAGGATGTCTCTGTACATTGCTGCATTCATTTTTCCCTCTATCCTGACTATTCTCCCAGTTCCTGCCACTAAAAAAATCCCCACAGCATGATGCTGCCACCACCATGATTCACTGTATGGATGGTATTGGCCTGGTAATGAGCGGTGCCTGATTTCTTCCAAACATGATGCCTGGCATTCTCGCCAAAGAGTTCAATCTTTGTCTCATCAGACCAGAGAATTTTGTTTCTCATGAACTGAGAGTCCATCAGGTACATTTTGACAAACACCAGGTGGGCTGCCATGTGCTTTTTACTAAGGAGTGGCTTCCGTCTGGCCACTCTACCATACAGGCTTCATTGGTGAATTGCTGCAGAGATGGTTGTCCTTCTGGAAGGTTCTCCTCTCTCCACAGAGGAAAACTGTAGCTCCTACAGAGTGACCATTGGGTTCAAGGTCACCTCCCTAATGATGATGGACGCCACTGTGTTCATTGGGGCCTTCAAAGCAGCAGATATTTTTCTATACCCTTTCCCAGATTTGTGCCTCGAGACAATCCTGTCTCGGAGGTCTACAGACAATTCCTTTGACTTCATGCTTGGTTTGTGCTCAGACATGCACTGTCAAGTGAGGGACCTTATATAAACTAGTGATGAGCACCGGAAATTTTTCGGGTTTTGTGTTTTGGTTTTGGGTTCGGTTCCGCGGCCGTGTTTTGGGTTCGAACGCGTTTTGGCAAAACCTCACCGAATTTTTTTTGTCGGATTCGGGTGTGTTTTGGATTCGGGTGTTTTTTTCAAAAAACCCTAAAAAACAGCTTAAATCATAGAATTTGGGGGTCATTTTGATCCCAAAGTATTATTAACCTCAATACCCATAATTTCCACTCATTTTCAGTCTATTCTGAACACCTCACACCTCACAATATTATTTTTAGTCCTAAAATTTGCACCGAGGTCGCTGGATGACTAAGCTCAGCGACCCAAGTGGCCGACACAAACACCTGGCCCATCTAGGAGTGGCACTGCAGTGTCACGCAGGATAGCCCTTCCAAAGAACACCCCCCAAACAGCACATGACGCAAAGAAGAAAAAAAAGAGGCGCAATGAGGTAGCTGTGTGAGTAAGCTAAGCGACCCTAGTGGCCGACACAAACACCTGGCCCATCTAGGAGTGGCACTGCAGTGTCACGCAGGATGGCCCTTCCAAAAAACACCCCCCAAACAGCACATGACGCAAAGAAAAAAAGAGGCGCAATGAGGTAGCTGTGTGACTAAGATAAGCGACCCAAGTGGCCGACACAAACACCTGGCCCATCTAGGAGTGGCACTGCAGTGTCACGCAGGATGGCCCTTCCAAAAACTACTCCCCAAACAGCACATGACGCAAAGAAAAATGAAAGAAAAAAGAGGTGCAAGATGGAATTGTCCTTGGGCCCTCCCACCCACCCTTATGTTGTATAAACAGGACATGCACACTTTAACCAACCCATCATTTCAGTGACAGGGTCTGCCACACGACTGTGACTGAAATGACGGGTTGGTTTGGACCCCCACCAAAAAAGAAGCAATTAATCTCTCCTTGCACAAACTGGCTCTACAGAGGCAAGATGTCCACCTCATCATCATCCTCCGATATATCACCGTGTACATCCCCCTCCTCACAGATTATCAATTCGTCCCCACTGGAATCCACCATCTCAGCTCCCTGTGTACTTTGTGGAGGCAATTGCTGCTGGTGAATGTCTCCACGGAGGAATTGATTATAATTCATTTTAATGAACATCATCTTCTCCACATTTTCTGGATGTAACCTTGTACGCCGATTGCTGACAAGGTGAGCGGCGGCACTAAACACTCTTTCGGAGTACACACTTGCGGGAGGGCAACTTAGGTAGAATAAAGCCAGTTTGTGCAAGGGCCTCCAAATTGCCTCTTTTTCCTGCCAGTATAAGTACGGACTGTCTGACGTGCCTACTTGGATGCGGTCACTCATATAATCCTCCACCATTCTTTCAATGGGGAGAGAATCATATGCAGTGACAGTAGACGACATGTCCGTAATCGTTGTCAGGTCCTTCAGTCCGGACCAGATGTCAGCATCAGCAGTCCCTCCAGACTGCCCTGCATCACCGCCAGCGGGTGGGCTCGGAATTCTGAGCCTTTTCCTCGCACCCCCAGTTGCGGGAGAATGTGAAGGAGGAGATGTTGACAGGTCGCGTTCCGCTTGACTTGACAATTTTCTCACCAGCAGTTCTTTGAACCCCAGCAGACTTGTGTCTGCCGGAAAGAGAGATACAAGGTAGGTTTTAAATCTAGGATCGAGCACGGTGGCCAAAATGTAGTGCTCTGATTTCAACAGATTGACCACCCGTGAATCCTTGTTAAGCGAATTAAGGGCTCCATCCACAAGTCCCACATGCCTAGCGGAATCGCTCTGTGTTAGCTCCTCCTTCAATGTCTCCAGCTTCTTCTGCAAAAGCCTGATGAGGGGAATGACCTGACTCAGGCTGGCAGTGTCTGAACTGACTTCACGTGTGGCAAGTTCAAAAGGTTGCAGAACCTTGCACAACGTTGAAATCATTCTCCACTGCGCTTGAGACAGGTGCATTCCACCTCCTATATCGTGCTCAGTTGTATAGGCTTGAATGGCCTTTTGCTGCTTCTCCAACCTCTGAAGCATATAGAGGGTTGAATTCCACCTCGTTACCACTTCTTGCTTCAGATGATGGCAGGGCAGGTTCAGGCATTTTTGGTGGTGCTCCAGTCTTCTGTACGTGGTGCCTGTACGCCGAAAGTGTGCCGCAATTCTTCTGGCCACCGACAGCATCTCTTGCACGCCCCTCTCGTTTTTTAAATAATTCTGCACCACCAAATTCAAGGTATGTGCAAAACATGGGACGTGCTGGAATTTGCCCAGATTTAATGCACACACAATATTGCTGGCGTTGTCCGATGCCACAAATCCACAGGAGAGTCCAATTGGGGTAAGCCATTCTGCGATGATCTTCCTCAGTTGCCGTAAGAGGTTTTCAGCTGTGTGCGTATTCTGGAAAGCGGTGATACAAAGCGTAGCCTGCCTAGGAAAGAGTTGGCGTTTGCGAGATGCTGCTACTGGTGCCGCCGCTGCTGTTCTTGCGGCGGGAGTCAATACATCTACCCAGTGGGCTGTCACAGTCATATAGTCCTGAGCCTGCCCTGCTCCACTTGTCCACATGTCCGTGGTTAAGTGGACATTGGGTACAACTGCATTTTTTAGGACACTGGTGAGTCTTTTTCTGAGGTCTGTGTACATTTTCGGTATCGCCTGCCTAGAGAAATGGAACCTAGATGGTATTTGGTACCGGGGACACAGTACCTCCAACAAGTCTCTAGTTGGCTCTGCAGTAATGATGGATACCGGAACCACGTTTCTCACCGCCCAGGATGCCAAGGCCTCAGTTATCCACTTTGCAGCAGGGTGACTGCTGTGATATTTCATCTTCCTCGCAAAGGACTGTTGGACAGTCAATTGCTTGGTGGAAGTAGTAAAAGTGGGCTTACGACTTCCCCTCTGGGATGACCATCGACTCCCAGCAGCAACAACAGCAGCGCCAGCAGCAGTAGGCGTTACACGCAAGGATGCATCGGAGGAATCCCAGGCAGGAGAGGACTCGTCAGAATTGCCAGTGACATGGCCTGCAGGACTATTGGCATTCCTGGGGAAGGAGGAAATTGACACTGAGGGAGTTGGTGGGGTGGTTTGCGTGAGCTTGGTTACAAGAGGAAGGGATTTACTGGTCAGTGGACTGCTTCCGCTGTCGCCCAAAGTTTTTGAACTTGTCACTGACTTATGATGAATGCACTGCAGGTGACGTATAAGGGAGGATGTTCCGAGGTGGTTAACGTCCTTACCCCTACTTATTACAGCTTGACAAAGGCAACACACGGCTTGACAAATGTTGTCCGCATTTCTGTTGAAATACTTCCACACTGAAGAGCTGATATTTTTGGTATTTTCACCAGGCATGTCAATGGCCATATTCCTCCCATGGACAACAGGTGTCTCCCCGGGTGCCTGACTTAAACAAACCACCTCACCATCAGAATCCTCCTGGTCAATTTCCTCCCCAGCGCCAGCAACACCCATATCCTCCTCATCCTGGTGTACTTCAACACTGACATCTTCAATCTGACTATCAGGAACTGGACTGCGGGTGCTCCTTCCAGCACTTGCAGGGGGCGTGCAAATGGTGGAAGGCGCATGCTCTTCACGTCCAGTGTTGGGAAGGTCAGGCATCGCAACCGACACAATTGGGCTCTCCTTGTGGATTTGTGATTTCGAAGAACGCACAGTTCTTTGCTGTGCTTTTGCCAGCTTAAGTCTTTTCATTTTTCTAGCGAGAGGCTGAGTGCTTCCATCCTCATGTGAAGCTGAACCACTAGCCATGAACATAGGCCAGGGCCTCAGCCGTTCCATGCCACTCCGTGTGGTAAATGGCATATTGGCAAGTTTACGCTTCTCCTCCGACGATTTTATTTTAGATTTTTGAGTCCTTTTTTTACTGATATTTGGTGTTTTGGATTTTACATGCTCTGTACTATGACATTGGGCATCGGCCTTGGCAGACGACGTTGATGGCATTTCATCGTCTCGGCCATGACTAGTGGCAGTAGCTTCAGCACGAGGTGGAAGTGGATCTTGATCTTTCCCTATTTTTGGAACCTCAACATTTTTGTTCTCCATATTTTAATAGGCACAACTAAAAGGCACCTCAGGTAAACAATGGAGATGGATGGATACTAGTATACTTATGGATGACGATCGACTGCCGACACAGAGGTAGCTACAGCCGTGGACTACCGTACTGCATCTTCTAGTATAGACTGGATGATAATGATATAAAAAAAATATATATATCACTACTGCAGGACAGGTATATATTGTATAATGACGGACCTGCTGGACACTGTCAGCACTGCAGACTCCTAAACTACTAGTATGAAGAAGATAGAAGAAAAAAAAACCACCACAGGTAGGTATACAATTATGGACGAGCGACTGCCAGTGCCGACACAGAGGTAGCTACAGCCGTGGACTACCGTACTGCGTCTGCTAGTATAGACTGGATGATAATGATATAAAAAATATATATATATCACTACTGCAGGACAGGTATATATTGTATAATGACGGACCTGCTGGACACTGT
Organism: Pseudophryne corroboree; assembly: GCF_028390025.1. Lineage (NCBI taxonomy): Eukaryota > Metazoa > Chordata > Amphibia > Anura > Myobatrachidae > Pseudophryne > Pseudophryne corroboree. The sequence continues at coordinate 699,856,011 of NC_086445.1, forward strand.
CAGCACTGCAGACTCCTAAACTACTAGTATGAAGAAGATAGAAAAAAAAAACCCACCACAGGTAGGTATACAATTATGGACGAGCGACTGCCAGTGCCGACACAGAGGTAGCTACAGCCGTGGACTACCATACTGCGTCTGCTAGTATAGACTGGATGATAATGATATAAAAAATATATATATATCACTACTGCAGGACAGGTATATATTGTATAATGACGGACCTGCTGGACACTGTCAGCACTGCAGACTCCTAAACTACTAGTATGAAGAAGATAGAAAGAAAAAAAAACCACCACAGGTAGGTATACAATTATGGACGAGCGACTGCCAGTGCCGACACAGAGGTAGCTACAGCCGTGGACTACCGTACTGCGTCTGCTAGTATAGACTGGATGATAATGATATAAAAAATATATATATATCACTACTGCAGGACAGGTATATATTGTATAATGACGGACCTGCTGGACACTGTCAGCACTGCAGACTCCTAAACTACTAGTATGAAAAAGATAGAAAAAAAAACCCCACCACAGGTAGGTATACAATTATGGACGAGCGACTGCCGACACAGAGGTAGCTACAGCCGTGGACTACCGTACTGCGTCTGCTAGTATAGACTGGATGATAATGATATAAAAAATATATATATATCACTACTGCAGGACAGGTATATATTGTATAATGACGGACCTGCTGGACACTGTCAGCACTGCAGACTCCTAAACTACTAGTATGAAGAAGATAGAAAAAAAAAAACCACCACAGGTAGGTATACAATTATGGACGAGCGACTGCCGACACAGAGGTAGCTACAGCCGTGGACTACCGTACTGCGTCTGCTAGTATAGACTGGATGATAATGATATAAAAAATATATATATATCACTACTGCAGGACAGGTATATATTGTATAATGACGGACCTGCTGGACACTGTCAGCACTGCAGACTCCTAAACTACTAGTATGAAGAAGATAGAGAAAAAAAACCCACCACAGGTAGGTATACAATTATGGACGAGCGACTGCCGACACAGAGGTAGCTACAGCCGTGGACTACCGTACTGCGTCTGCTAGTATAGACCGGATGATAATGATATAAAAAATATATATATATCACTACTGCAGGACAGGTATATATTGTATAATGACGGACCTGCTGGACACTGTCAGCACTGCAGACTCCTAAACTACTAGTATGAAGAAGATAGAAAAAAAAAACCCACCACAGGTAGGTATACAATTATGGACGAGCGACTGCCGACACAGAGGTAGCTACAGCCGTGGACTACCGTACTGCGTCTGCTAGTATAGACTGGATGATAATGATATAATATATATATATATATCACTACTGCAGGACAGGTATATATTGTATAATGACGGACCTGCTGGACACTGTCAGCACTGCAGACTCCTAAACTACTAGTATGAAGAAGATAGAAAAAAAAAAAACCACCACAGGTAGGTATACAATTATGGACGAGCAACTGCCAGTGCCGACACAGAGGTAGCTACAGCCGTGGACTACCGTACTGCGTCTGCTAGTATAGACTGGATGATAATGATATAAAAAATATATATATATCACTACTGCAGGACAGGTATATATTATATAATGACGGACCTGCTGGACACTGTCAGCACTGCAGACTCCTAAACTACTAGTATGAAGAAGATAGAAAAAAAAAAAACCACCACAGGTAGGTATACAATTATGGACGAGCGACTGCCGACACAGAGGTAGCTACAGCCGTGGACTACCGTACTGCGTCTGCTAGTATAGACTGGATGATAATGATATAAAAAATATATATATATCACTACTGCAGGACAGGTATATATTATATAATGACGGACCTGCTGGACACTGTCAGCACTGCAGACTCCTAAACTACTAGTATGAAGAAGATAGAAAAAAAAAAACCCACCACAGGTAGGTATACAATTATGGACGAGCGACTGCCGACACAGAGGTAGCTACAGCCGTGGACTACCGTACTGCGTCTGCTAGTATAGACTGGATGATAATGATATAAAAAATATATATATATATCACTACTGCAGGACAGGTATATATTATATAATGACGGACCTGCTGGACACTGTCAGCACTGCAGACTCCTAAACTACTAGTATGAAGAAGATAGAAATATAATGAATGACGGACCTGCTAGACACTGTCAGCAGAATGCGTTTATAGAATAAAAAAAAAAAAAAACACCACACGAGTGTTTAACTTTTTCAGGCAGACAATATACTGGTGGTCACTGCTGGTCAGTCACACTGGCACTCTGGCAGCAAAAGTGTGCACTGTTAAATATGTACTCCTGCTATATCTGCTCCCCAGTCTCCCCCACAATTAAGCTGTGTGAGCAGTGAGCACTACTCAGCACAGTCAGATATACATAGATGATATTATCATGCAGCACACTGAGGCTGAGCACAGATATGGTATGTGACTGTGTATCGTTTTTTTTCAGGCAGAGAACGGATTATATTAAATAATAAATAAAACTGGTGGTCACTAGTATAACTATCAGCAAAACTCTGCACTCTCTGAGTACTCCTAATGCTCCAGTAAATCAAGTGTCTCACTCTCTATCTAAACGGAGAGGACGCCAGCCACGTCCTCTCCCTATCAATCTCAATGCACGTGTGAAAATGGCGGCGACGCGCGGCTCCTTATATAGAATCCGAGTTTCGCGATAGAATACGAGCCTCGCGAGAATCCGACAGCGGGATGATGACGTTCGGGCGCGCTCGGGTTAGCCGAGCAAGGCGGGAAGATCCGAGTCTGCCTCGGACCCGTGTAAAAAGCGTGAAGTTCGGGGGGGTTCGGTTTCCGAGAAACCGAACCCGCTCATCACTAATATAAACAGGTGTATGCCTTTCCAAATCATGTCCAATCAACTGAATTTACCATAGGTGGACTTTAATTAAGTTGTAGGAACATCTCAAGGATGATCAGTGGAAACAGGATGCACCTGAGCTCAATTTTGAGCTTCATGGCAAAAGCTGTGAATACTTATGTACATGTGATTTCTTAGTTTTTTATTTTTCTAAAATTTGCAAAAGTCTCAAAAACTTTTTTTTCACGTTGGCATTATGGGGTATTGTGTGTAGAATTTGGAGGGAAAAAAATCATTTATTCCATTTTGGAATAAGGCTGTAACTTAACAAAATGTGGAAAAAGTTAAGAGTTGCAAATACTTTCCGGATGCACTGTACCTCCTCTGGCCTGGTAGGCAATGACAATGAAATTAAGAACATTACATACGAGAGGTCTTCTTACCTTACTAACTGAACCACCCTTGTCATTTCTTACAAACATAATAGCGTAAATTACACTAGGAAAAAAAAGTCTTGATGTTGATGCTGTATGTTTTTATGGATGCATCTATTACTGTTGGTTATTTAATACTGTATGACATGGTCATAATGATAATATTTGCGCTGTTATGTGACAATCTTACCATAGATAACTGGGTAATCATCATTTTCTAATAATAGGACTATTCATTTGAGTTCTAAGGCCTAAAGGCTTGGGGTTCAGAGCATTTGGAGGTATTAAGACTTAGGGGCATATGTCTTAATTATTGTGATAATTATAACTTTTTACTTCCCAAAAAGAAATTAAGGATCATTGGGATGTATGAATATTCACACCCAGGTTCAGGGGCAACTATTATTTATTTATTTATGTATTTATTAAGTTTCTTATATAGCGTAGCATATTCCGTTGCACTTTACAATTGGAAACAACGTGACAGAACAAACTAGGTAAAGAGACATAGAAGTAGGAAGGCGAGGCTTGCAAGCTTACAATCTATAAGGAGAATTGATATACAAGGACAGGCAGTGGCGCAGAGAGGGGGGGAGTGGGTACTCTTTACCAGGGCCCGGGCCTGTCGGATGGGCCCTGTGGGAGGGGGTCCCGGGTCGTGTTGCCCCTCCTTTCCTTGATGTAGACAGCGCCAGCATGGAGTCAGGAGAGAGAAGACACTGGCAGTTTGCAGCAGTGCCCTCTCTCTCCCTGCTTGACGTGTGGGGGGAGGTGAGTGATGCCACTCCCGCCCCCAACAACCGTCCCTGCCGCCTCCTGCTGCTCACCCGGCGCCACCCCTGCCCCATTCCCAGCACGTGAGGATGCTTTATTATTAAATATTTTTTTCCTCAGGTTACCTGAGCCCAGCACAGGAGTCGGCACCCATGAGGACAGGTACTTTCTATTGCAAAATGGTCCAGCCGAACTGCTGTATGATATAGCCACACTGCAATGTTGGCCAGGGGTCAGGAGGATGTGAAATTAATAAAGACAACATACGTGAGGTAATGTGTAGACTGTATAGAGGGGATGTACTTGAGTAGAATAGCTTATGAAGGCTATGTGGGCGGTTCCAGAATTTGATAAACTTGCCTGAAGAGGTGAGTTTTCAGTAAACGCTTGAAGATTGGGAGACTAGAGAAGAGCCTAATTGTGCATGGGAGGGCCTTCCACAGAGTGGGTGCAGCCCAAAGAAAGTCCGGCAATCGTGAATGGGAGCTAGTATTAAGTGTGCATGAGAGATGCAGATCTTGTGCAGAGCGGAGAGGTTGTGTTGGATGATGTTTTGAGATAAGAGAAGAGATGTATGATGGTGTACTGTAGTTTGATAGCCTTGTGTGTAAGTGATAAAAGTATTTTATATTGAATACAGTAGAAAACAGGTAACCATTGGAGAGACTGACGCAGCTGATTTGCAGACGATGAACGTTTAGTGAGGAAGCTGCATTCAGAATGGATTGCAGTGGTGAGAATCTATTCTTGGTAAGATTAGTAAGGAGACAATTGCAATAATTAATGCGGGAGATAATGAGTGTATGGATTAGAGTATTTACAGTGTCTTGTGTAAGGTATAGAATGACATGAACCTTGGAGTGATATGAACAAAAGAAATGTGTGGTACTGTACATTGGTCCTAATTCAGATCTATTCGCTCGCTAGCGTTTTTCGCTGCGCAGCGATCAGGGCACTACTCATGAGTATGCACTGCAATGTGCAGGCACGTCATACGGTTACAAAGTGGATCGTCAATGTGCGGTGGATTTAACAAAGAATCTATTTGCACAGCCGATCGCAAGGAGATTGACAGGAAAAAGGCGTTTGTGGGTGGCAACTGACCATTTTCAGGGAGTGTCTGGAAAAATGCAGGCGTGTCCAAGCATTTGCAGGGCGGGTGTCTGACGTCAATTCCAGCCTCGAACAGGCTGAAGTGATCGCATCGACTGAGTAAGGTCAGATACTGCACCAACTGTTTTTGTCCAGGGCGGCTGCACATGAGATCGCATACTTGCACATCTAAAATACACTCCCCTGTAGGCAGCGACTATCTGATCGCAGCGCTGCAAAAAATAGTTAGCGAGCGAACAGATCTGAATTAGGCCCATTGTGTATTTTTAAATAAAACTAAAGTCATTTAGGTTTAGAACTAGAGATGAGCGGGTTCGGTTCCAAGGTAACCGGACCCTCCCCCCGAAATTCCCGTTCTGAGCCAGTTTCCGAGTCTGGCTTGGGACTTCCCGCCAGACACAGAAACCAGAACAAGGCAAAACGTCATCCTCCCGCTGTCAGATTCTTGCGGGTTATGGATTCCATATAAACAGCCGCGCGTTGCCGCCATTTTCACTACTTGGAGAGTGAGGGAGACAAACCTCTGTCTCTCTCTGTGTGTGGTGGGGTCAGTGCATGCTCTCTAGTAGTCTCTAGGGGAGCTGTTATGGGTGCTGTCCTGTGACTGTGATGTTATGGTGCTGTCCTGGCTGTCACTGGTGTTTCATGTGCTGTTAGGGGTGCTGCAGCTGTACATGGGTGTTTGCTTTCCTTGCTGTCACTGTGTTGTACAGAGGGCAGGGGCACTGTCCTCCTGTATGAGTTGAAAATACAGGGCTGCTGGCTGTAAAAAATCTGGTGAGCAGTGAAAATAAAAGTACACTGGCCCTGTCTTGTATGCTATAAAAAAATATGGGGAGCGGTGAAAATAAATGTACTGGCCCTGTCTTGCATGCTGTAAAAATTCTGGGGTGCAGTAAAATAAATGAACACTGGCCCTGTCTTGTATGCTGTAAAAATTCTGGGGTGCTGTAAAATAGATGTACACTGGCCCTGTCTTGTATGCTATAAAAATTCTGGGGTGCAGTAAAATAAATGTACACTGGCCCTGTCTTGTATGCTGTAAAAATTCAGGGGTGCAGTAAAATAAATGTACACTGGCCCTGTATTATATGCTGTAAAAATTCAGGGGTGCAGTGAAAATAAATGTACACTGGCCCTGTCTTGTATGCTGTAAAAATTCTGGGGTGCATTAAAATAAATGTACACTGGCTCTGTCTTGTATCCTGTAAAAATTCTTGGGTGCAGTAAAAATCTATGTACACTGGCCCTTTATGCTGTAACAATACAGGGGTGCTGCTATTAAAGTAAAAGTACACTGGTCCTGTCTTGTATGAGGTAAAAATTATGGGGTGCAGTGAAAATAAATGTACACTGGTCCTATATGCTGTAAAATACAGGGTTGCTGCTGTTAAAATAAAAGTGCACTGGTCCTGTATGCTGTAAAAATACAGGGTGCTGTTGTTAAAATAAAAGTACACTGGTCCTATATGCTGTAAAAATACAGGGGTGCTGTTGTTAAAATAAAAGTACATTGGTCCTGTATACTGTAAAAATACAGGGGTGATGTTGTTAAAATAAAAGTCCACTGGTCCTGTATGCTCTAAAAATACAGGGGTGCTGTTATTAAAATAAAAGTACACTGGTCCTGTATGCTGTAAAATACAGGGGTGCTGTTGTTAAAATAAAGGTACACTGGTCCTGTATGCTGTAAAAATATAGGGTGCTGCTGTTAAAATAAAAGTACACAGGCCCTGTATGCTGTAAAATACAGCGGTGCAGTGAAAATACATGTACACTGGCCTTGTCTTGTAGTCTTTAAAATTACAGGGGTGTTGTGAAAATACAGGGGTGCTGTCACTGTCCGTGGTTGCGATGTCTAGGCCTGACCTTCACAACACTGTATGGGAAGAGGAGGCTCCTACCACCATTTGCACGCCCCTCTGCAAGTGCTGGGAGGAGCACCGCCAGTCCAGTTGCTGATATTGAGATTGAGGATGTTACTGTAGAAGTACACCAGGATGAGGAGGATATTGGTGTAGCTGGCGCTGAGGAGAAAGTTGACGATGATGATTTTGATGGTAATGTGGTTTGTTTGAATAAGGCACCAGTGGAAACAGTTGTTGTCTATGGGATGAAAAAGCCCATTGTCATGCCTGGGCAAAATACTAGAAAAAGCCACCTCTTCAGTGTGGATTTATTTCTCCATGAATCCAGACAACAGGTGTCAAGCCATCTGTTGCCTTTGTCAATCCATAATAAGTAGGGGTAAGGACGTTAACCACCCGGAATATTCTCCCTTTACATCACCTGCAGCGCATTCATCATAAGTCATTGTCAAGTTCAGAAACTTTGGGTAATAGCGTAAGCAGTGCACTGACACCTAAATTATATGGTTTGTTTGAATATTATTTCTCTGTGAGGATGAGGATGTAAACACTGAAGGGGGGCGGGGGATCTGAGGATGAGGATGACATCTTGCCACTGTAGAGCCAGTTTGTACAAAGAGAGATGAACTACTTTTTTTTTGGTGGGAGCCCAGACAAACCAATCATTTCAGCCACAGTCTCAGACCCTATCGCTGAAATGATTGGTTTGTTAAAGTGTGCATGTCCTGTTTATACAACATAAGGGTGGGTGGGAGGGAGAGCCCAAGGACAATTCCATCTTGCATGTCTTTTCTTTGCCACATCATTTGAGGGGTGCTGCCCCTCTGCCCTATCAGTCCAGGGGTGCTTCCCCACTGCCGTTTAAGTCCAAGGGTGCTGTTGCCTGTCTGCTGTGCTGTGTAATTCTACAGGGGTGCTGCCTATGCTGTATAAATCCAGGGGTGCTGCCGTATAATTCCGGGGCTGCTGTACTTGATCCAAGGTTTAAATGAAAGCCTAGAGCAGATATGTAACAAGCTTCAACATCACAAGATTTGTGAAAACATAGCCGCAAAGGTGGAAATGGAAATTGCTATTTTGACAGTGTTTTCAAATAAAGTGGGGAGAGACATTTGTGGCCGAAGTCAGTGTGACTCAGAAGAGACTGAATCCTAATCCAGCGCAACTGCCAAAGAGGTAAAAGTGATATTTTCTGACGGAGCATTAGAGAGAGGTTCTTCTCAATTATTTCATGTTAGGGACTCACTCAAATGAATGGCTCCAATTAGTCAACCTTAATTTTGATTTATTATTGATGTTCCGCATTTTGGGATTATTTATTTAGAAGATGCGCATTTGTTGTACAGGGATTTTCTTTTCCTAAGGGCTGTGTAGGGTTATCGCAAAACCTCGCAGTGCGTTTCAGTGATCTTGCATTGCATTAGCTTTCCATTGCACTGCGGTACTAGATGGTCAAGAAGCTCCTGTGAGGCACAAACAGTTACTGAATAAGGCCCAGTATGGAGTCTCATGGTGGCTTACTGCGAGGAAGATGTCTGGCTTGCCAGGCTGAGGCATGCTGTGGGCACAGAGGTTAGCATTGCTTCCTCCCACAGTCCTACTTATAGTATGAAATGAGTTTCGACTGTAGAGTGGTAAGCTCCACTAGGGCAGGGGTTCAATAACAAAAAATTCACTACACAGTCATGCTTAGTAATTTTACAAACCCACCCGAAGTCAACTTGCCCCATCCTTGGTTTGCTGTAGGGGCTCAGGAGGGGCTGCTAAAACATCTAAGGGGCTGCTTTATTTAAAAATAAAATAAACAAGTCACACAAGTATGCTCTCATGCGTGTAACTGGGACACACAGGTATGCTCACATGCATGTAACTGGGAGCTATGAAAAACAAAAATAAGGCATCTGCCCCAAATTATGTAAATAAAAATGCGATAAAAAATGGGGAAAAATAAGAAACCCACGAGATTTTCACAAAATAAGTCTCCAGAATCCATGGAGGGGAAAATATCCAATCTTGATCCTGTGGTATATACCTGTTTATTTGCATCCCAGCATTAAATCCGAGATTATCTTAATCCCTGAACATGGAGAAGGGAGTACACATGTGGAGGCTTTGGCCCCTAGTTTTTCAGTTTGTCCAGCAATGTGGTAATTAAATATCATATATTTGCTTGGTTGAAGTCCTTACTGTTCCACACCAATACAGGAGTGGAGGTGAAAGCCTGTATGTTTTTCCTGATTGCGTGTACCTCTCTAATTTTTAATCACCTTCTTGATACTGTCCTCTTCATCTTGCCTCTTCTCATAATGTGAAAAGTCATCAAAGAAGGAGGTGGTATGATTGTAGCTAGCTATGATTCGGAGAACTTGGCCTGCTTTTTCCAGGGGTACCACCTGTCGCTGAAATTATAGGTTTATTAAACTGTGCATGTCCTGTTTAAAGAACATATGGGTGGATGGGAGGGCCCAAGACATTTCCATCTTGCACCTCTTTTTTTTTCTTTGCATTATGTGCTCTGGGGCCTATTTTTTAAAACTGCCATCCTCTCTGCCACTGCAGTGCCACTGCCAGATGGGCCAGGTGTTTGTGCCACCCACTTGTGTCGCTTAGCTTAGTCATCCAGCGACCTCGGTGCAACCTTTTGGCCTAAAAACAATATTGTGAGGTGTTCAGAATAGACTGAAAATGAATGAGTGGAAATGATTGTTATTGAGGCTAATAATACCGTAGGATCAAAAATGACCCCCAAATTCTGTGATTTTCGCTGTTTTTATGTTTTCTTTCAAAAATCATCCAGATCCAAAACCAAAACCCGAAAGGGTGGTTTTGGCCAAACCAATCCAGATCCAAATCACGAGCAGGGATCCAGATCCAGAACCAAGACACAAAACCCAAAAAGTATCCGCCGCACATCTCTATTTAGAACATAAAGAAGTTACTATGCATCAGACCACGCACATGCGAGAGTTACTAGGGCCAAGCTTGGTAAATTTAACAGTTTTGCATCCCCCATATAAATCTACATGTACGTGGGCTGCTTTTGCTATTGAAAATGGGGCACAGCAGCTGCCTATATTCAGGGGATCCTTAGTATTTGTGGGTAGTCTATTTTCAGGAGATATCCTGCAAATATTTTTTGCTAAATATTCCCATAGTCTATACATTAACAACATCAACAACAACAACAACAACATATGCTTCTTTAAAAACATATAGGCCAGTATCAGATGTATTTGCCTGAAGTCAAATAGAATCAGTCTTGACAAAGGTCCATAGAGGATGGAAACTCATTGAACAACAATACTGATGTGTGTAGGTAGCAGTTAATATAGCAACTGCACCGTCCCTTGCCATTGGCACCTGCACCGTTCCTTGCCAAGTTATATACGCTTCCTCTGAAGTCTCTGATGCTGCAAGCATATTTCATACACGCTGGAGAAAGCTGTTCCTTTTTTACAATTAAAGCTGTTCCTTTTTTACAATTACAATGTAAGGCATTCCCAACCCCTGTCCTTAAGGCATACTAACAGTGCAGGAGTTAGTAATATCCAGGCTTCAGCACAGATGGCTAAATCAAAATAACTGAGGTATATTAATTAAGTCACCTGTGCTCAAGCTTGGATATCACTATAACTTGGACTGTTAGTATGCCTTGAGGACTGAAGTTAGGAATGCCTGTGCTAAGGAGACCGGTGAGATCCTGTCATATTTAAGGAAGTTAGGGGGTCATTCTGAGTTGATCGTAGCTGTGCTAAATTTAGCACAGTTACGATCATGTTTCCTGAGATGTGGGAGGGTGCCCAGCAAAGGGCTAGTCCGCCCTGCATGTCAGTCTGACCCCCCGCACAAATACAAATACATCGCACAGTGGCGATGCCTTTGTATCTGAGGAGTAACTCTGAGGAGTAACTCCCGGCCAGTGCAGCTCCACGTTACGCAGCCGCCGCGACCCGCCCCCCCCCCCCCCCAACGGTCCGGTCACGCCTGCGGTGTCCGGACCTTTCCCCCTAAACGGCGGCTCAACGCCGCTGTTCAGCCCCCTCCTGCCCAGCAACCGCCTCTGTCTCAGAGGTGATCACTAGGTAACGAAAGCTGCCATGCGCCAGCACACTGCAGCGCCGGCGCATGTGCAGTTCCAACCCGATCGCTGCGACAAACTGCAGCGAGCGATCGGGTCAGAATGACCCCCTTAGTGCACATCTCAAGGTGTTAGGCAGCTTGCAATACCAATTCTATCCCAATGCGCACTCCCGCGGGGTCGGTATCGCAAGGCTAGATAGACTGTGCAGGCAAGTCAGTTTTGACTAGTACTAAAGTATAGTCACACTTAGTCAAAATCGTACAAAGACAAAATCGAAAGTACAGATAGTCAAAATCTGCGCTATCTGGGCTCTGGGGGAGTTCAAGGGAAACCGCATACTCAAAATCGGGCATAGCAAGGGTCTCACTGTGTGTGTGTACACACCTTTAAGGTGTGTACACACGGTGCGATTTTTCTTACAATTTTGACTACATAGTCAAAATCGTAAGAAAATATAGTGCATATCGCACGTGTGTATAGTCCCGCGGGAGTGGCATCGCAGGGAAAAATAGACTGTGCAGGCAGCCGAACATTGACTATATCAGTGGGGCCAGGCTCCGGCCTCGTCGAATAGTCAATGTCAGGCTGTACGGCGCATCGTACCCTGTGTACTCACCTTTAGACTTACCATACAATCCCTTTATACTGGGACACTCATGAAGTATACAGGTTCTATGGCTGGCTTAATTCAAGCCTGCATTTGACCTGGTTTTAATCATCCATAGAACCTGTGTAAATCGTGTGTGTCTTGGTTTAAAGTGATAGTATGGTAAGCCTAGTATATTACAGGTTGAGTATCCCTTATCCAAAATGCTTGGGACCTGAGGTATTTTGGATATCGGATTTTTCCGTATTTTGGAATAATTACATACCATAATGAGATATCATGGCGATGGGACCTAAATCTAAGCACAGAATGCATTTATGTTACATATACACCTTATACACACAGCCTGAAGGTCATTTTAGACAATATTTTTTATAACTTTGTGCATTAAACAAAGTGTGTCTACATTCACACAATTCATTTATGTTTCATATACACCTTATACACACAGCCTGAAGGTCATTTAATACAATATTATTAATAATTTTGTGTATTAAACAAAGTTTGTGTACAATGAGCCATCAAAAAACAAAGGTTTCACTATCTCACTCTCACTCAAAAAAGTCCGTATTTCGGAATATTCCGTATTTCGGAATATTTGGATATGGGATACTCAACCTGTATATGCATACCTCCATACTTCTGTGTTACAATCCTGAGCACTCATGTTTTGTTATTGTTATAATTACCTTTGCTTCAGTTTGTGGAACTACAGGTCACAGCTAGCTCCTGCATAGTTGTCTCCCAGTGCCTTTGCTCCTGCACTCAGCAACTGACTTCACAGGTGTCTGGATTCTGTAATTACAGCTCGTTACCTGAAAACTACTATTCAGCTTGTCAGCCTGCTCAGTCTGCACTGCAGCTGCATGTTATATCAATTACTGGGGGCCTGTCTGGTGCTCACAACTGATTGGTCCAGCCTGTTCTTTTAAGCCTCTCAATCCCAAGAAGCTTTGCCAGTTATAGCTACTCCATGTGGTGTTCTGCTCTCTGGTTCCTCTCTGGTCTCAGTTCATCTGTCCAGTGGGTATTGCCTTGTTCCAGTATTGAATTCCAGCTTCAACATCTTGCTGACGACTTTAGTCTGCAGTGCCGACTGCCGTTACCCTTTCTCCAAGTGTCTGCACCCCAGTCCGTCCGTGTGCCGCTACCTCCTGTGTCACCCCTGGAGTGCCTGCTGCTGTTCCATCTCCACGGCCCCAGCGTACCATCTGGCCGTGTGCACCCTGCCACCTTCTCCAGTTCCTGTGTGTTCCTGTGTATCCCTGCGGCTGATCATATACAACACCTCTACCATAACTCTAGTCCAGTTCAGGTATCAAGTGACCCAGACAGGGGGCCGCGACCTGCACGTCGGAAGCCGCGATGCCCATATCCCCTTGCGGGGTTCCCTGGTGAAAACCTTCCAGCGTGTTAGACTCCGCGCCTCTGTTCTGGGTAACGTCAACCACTTGGTACCTGATCGCGAATTCCGGATTCTGCACCAGTTCCTGACATTATAACTGGCCCACCACTTCCTGGGCATGGACCCGTCACAGCAAAATCCGGCTCAAATCTTGGCTGATCACATACAAAATTTGACGCAGCAACTGCAAGATCTAAAGCTCCGAGTTTCCACCCAGGAAGAAACTAGCAGGTCATTGGTTGTAACCAGAGCTCCTGGGCCTGAACCAAAGTTGCATCTTCCAGATCGGTTTACAGGTGACCGGAAACAGTTCCAGAATTTCCGTGATAGCTGCAAGCTATATTTCAGACTCCGGCCATTATCGTCTGGTTCTGAGGCTCAGCGAGTAGGTATCATCATCTCCCTCCTGCAGGGGGAACCCCAGTCCTGGGCATTCGGATTGAAAACGGAGAATCCCGCCTTGCACACAGTGGATGCCTTTTTTAGCACCCTAGGAATTCTTTATGATGACCCGGACCGAGCAGCTTCTGCAGAGGCTTACTTACGAGCCCTGAGACAAGGGAAAAACACGGCCGAGGTATACTGCACTGAGTTTCGCAGATGGGCAGGTGATAGTGGTTGGAATGACCCAGCCCTCCGAAGTCAGTTCCGCTTAGGCCTTACTGAGCAAATTAAAGACTACCTTGTCCAGAATCCTACTCCTGAAACCCTGGACAAGCTCATGCAGTTAGCAATTCGAGTAGATCGTCGGATCAGGGAACGGAGGATGGAGAAAGGTGGAGGGTCACCATCTCCCTCAGCAGTAGCCTTGGAAGAAGCCGAAGATTCCAGTGAACCCATGCAGATTGGGGCCTTTCGTCTTTCTGCTCAGGAAAAATCTCGTAGGCGATCGATGGGCCTATGCTTATATTGTGGAGCAAAGGGTCATTTTGCTAATGTTTGCACCCTGAAGTCGGGAAAAGACAAGACCCAGGGGTCTGGCTGGAATCTCTCCAAAAAATTCAGTCTTGCTTCCAGTTCAAATTAGTCTACCTACTCAGCAAGTTGCAGTCAAGGCTTTTGTTGATTGTGGTGCAGCTGCCAACTTTATGGATATCTCTTTCGCCCGGTCCTGGAACATTCCTATACTAAAGATGAAGCCTTCTGTGACTATTTGTGGCCTTGACGGTAATCCCCTCCTCAGTGGACAAGTGTCTCAGCAAACTCCTCCTGTTCATTTAACTACTGGTCTTCTGCATTCGGAGAAGATTATTTTCCTCCTTGTCAATTGCCCCATGGCCTCCATAGTCCTAGGGCTTCCATGGTTGAAATCCCATAATCCATCCATCTGCTGGAAGACAGGAGAACTCACAGTGGGGAACAGAATGTACAGGAAGATGTCTGTCCTTGCCAGTGCGATGCTCTCAAGTTATACCAGAGGGGCTACCGACTCCATATCATTCATTTGCGGATGTCTTCTCCAAGAAAGAGGCGGATACTCTTCCCCCCCATCGACCTTACGACTGTGCCATCAGTCTGGTATCCGAAGATAAATTACCTAAGGGTAGATTATATGCTCTTTCTTTGCCAGAAACTAAAGCCATGGAAGACTATATTCAGGAGAACCTAAGCAAAGGGTTTATTCGTCCCTCAAAATCACCAGTAGGAGCAGGATTCTTCTTTGTGGCAAAAAAGGATGGCTCCTTACGTCCATGCATTGATTATAGAGGACTCAACAAAATCACTGTTAAGAATTCTTATCCTTTGCCTTTGATTTCCGTGTTGTTTGATCAACTCCGGATGGCGGAAATCTTCTCTAAAATTGATCTTCGGGGGGCATATAACCTCATACGAATTAAGGCCGGTGACGAGTGGAAGACGGCCTTCAACACTCATTCTGGGCATTATGAATACCTTGTTATGCCATTTGGATTGTCAAATGCTCCTGCCGTCTTCCAAGATTTTATCAATGATGTGCTCCGAGAATTCCTGAGAAAATTTGTTGTGGTATACTTGGATGACATCCTGATATATTCACGGTCACTGGAGCAGCATCGAGTCCATGTCCAGATGGTGTTGCAAAAGCTCCGGGAGCACCATCTATATGCCAAGTTAGAAAAATGTGAATTTGAAGTGAAGGAAGTCGCTTTCTTAGGATACATCATCTCTCCCAAGGGGTTCTCCATGGATCCCAGTAAGCTTCAAGCAATTCAAGATTGGGCACAACCTACTAACCTTAAAGCTATACAACGCTTTCTTGGGTTCGCTAATTATTACAGGAGATTTATTCGTTCATTTTCAGACATTGTTGCACCTATTGTTGCTTTGACCAAGAAAGGTGCGGATCCGTCACATTGGTCACCTTCAGCTCTACAAGCTTTTCTCAAGTTAAAAAAAGCCTTTATATCTGCACCTGTTCTTAGTCATCCAAATCCTGACCTGCCTTTTGTTATGGAAGTGGATGCTTCTGAAGTGGGAGTGGGAGCAGTCCTATCACAGAAAGATCCAGTGGATTCTAAACTTCACCCGTGCTCTTTTCTGTCCAGAAAGTTCTCTCCTGCCGAAGCCAACTATGATGTTGGAAATCGTGAACTGCTTGCTATCAAGTGGGCTCTAGAAGAATGGAGGCACTGGTTGGAAGGGGCGAGACACGTGATTACAATCCTCACTGACCATAAAAACTTATCCTATATTGAGTCAGCCAAGAGACTGAATACAAGACAGGCACGATGGGCATTATTCTTCACTAGATTCAACTATGTGATCTCCTATCGGCCAGGATCGAAGAATCTTATAGCAGATGCCTTGTCATGAAGCTTCCTTCCAATTCAAAATTCATCCTGCTCTTCTGAACCAATTATTCCTGTTTCCAATATCCATGCTGGTCTTGCTCAAGATTTAGTCTCCCAGATTCAAGCCAAACAGTCTCTTGCACCCATGGGGACTCCCTCAGGACTCCTCTTTGTCCCTAAAGAGTACAGGAAAGCAGTTTTATCTGAATTTCATGTAAAAAGAATCTCTGGGCATCCAGGGATTTCTAAGACTCTGGATTTATTGTCTCGCTCAGTTTGGTGGCCTTCTATGTATCAAGATGTTAGAGAGTTCATTCTTGCTTGTGAGATCTGTGCTCAACATAAAACTCCTCGTAAAGCTCCCATGGGACATCTTACGCCTCTTACGGTTCCCTCAAGACCTTGGTCCCATATTTCTATGGACTTTGTGGTTGATCTTCCCAAGTCATCGGGGTACAATACCATTTGGGTTGTGGTAGACCGGTTCAGTAAGATGGCTCACTTTGTTCCTCTTCGCAAGCTCCCCAGTGCCAGGGAATTGGCAACCTTGTTTATCCAACATATCTTTAAATTACATGGATTACCACAGGACATCGTCTCCGACAGAGGAACTCAGTTTATTGCTCAATTCTGGCGAGCTTTCTGTTCAGCCTTGGATATTAATCTTAGTCTGTCCTCTGGTTATCATCCGCAATCCAATGGACAGACTGAGCGAGTGAACCAGTCTCTTGAACAGTATCTCCGTTGTTATGTTTCCAAGTACCATAACGATTGGGTGGACCATCTGGCATTTGCTGAATTTGCATATAATAATTCCAGTCACTCTTCTTCATCCATGTCACCCTTCTTTTGTCTCTCTGGGTTCCATCCTCGGTCTAACGCTTTTGACATCCTGCAGCAACAGACTTCTTCCCTTGATCCTGTAGCTCGTCTGAGGAAAATTTGGAGGAGAGTACGTCTGGCACTCAACCAAGTCTCTGTTCGTTCCAAACAATTTGCTGACAGACGACGAAGACCTTGTACTTTTAAAGTGGGTGACATGGTGTGGCTGTCCACTCGAAATATCAAGTTATGCCAGCCCTCTCAAAAATTTGGGCCTAGGTTCATTGGTCCATTCCGGATTATTAGACAGATTAATCCAGTAGCCTTTCGACTCCTTTTACCAAAATCACTTAAGATCAATAACACTTTCCACTGTTCCTTGTTGAAACCAGCATTTGTGTCCCAGAGATTTAGAAGATCTCCTTCCAGAAGGCCTGCCACTGTGTTAGTCCAAGGTCAAAAGGAGTTTGTTGTGGAAAAGATTCTGGATTCCAAGTTCAGGAGGGGTCAAGTTCATTTCCTCGTGCATTGGAAGGGTTACGGTCCGGAAGAGAGAACCTGGGTACCAGAGCGGTTTCTTCATGCACCCAGACTTAAGAGGTCTTTCTTCTGGGAATTTCTGGATAAGCCTGGTTCTAGGGGTTCTTAACCCCTCTTCAAGGGGGGGGGGGTACTGTTACAATCCTGAGCACTCATGTTTTGTTATTGTTATAATTACCTTTGCTTCAGTTTGTGGAACTACAGGTCACAGCTAGCTCCTGCATAGTTGTCTCCCAGTGCCTTTGCTCCTGCACTCAGCAACTGACTTCACAGGTGTCTGGATTCTGTAATTACAGCTCGTTACCTGAAAACTACTATTCAGCTTGTCAGCCTGCTCAGTCTGCACTGCAGCTGCATGTTATATCAATTACTGGGGGCCTGTCTGGTGCTCACAACTGATTGGTCCAGCCTGTTCTTTTAAGCCTCTCAATCCCAAGAAGCTTTGCCAGTTATAGCTACTCCATGTGGTGTTCTGCTCTCTGGTTCCTCTCTGGTCTCAGTTCATCTGTCCAGTGGGTATTGCCTTGTTCCAGTATTGAATTCCAGCTTCAACATCTTGCTGACGACTTTAGTCTGCCGACTGCCGTTACCCTGTCTCCAAGTGTCTGCACCCCAGTCCGTCCGTGTGCCGCTACCTCCTGTGTCACCCCTGGAGTGCCTGCTGCTGTTCCATCTCCACGGCCCCAGCGTACCATCTGGCCGTGTGCACCCTGCCACCTTCTCCAGTTCCTGTTTGTTCCTGTGTATCCCTGCGGCTGATCATATACAACACCTCTACCATAACTCTAGTCCAGTTCAGGTATCAAGTGACCCAGACAGGGGGCCGCGACCTGCACGTCGGAAGCCGCGATGCCCATATCCCCTTGCGGGGTTCCCTGGTGAAAACCTTCCGGCGTGTTAGACTCCGCGCCTCTGTTCTGGGTAACGTCAACCACTTGGTACCTGATCCCGAATTCCGGATTCTGCACCAGTTCCTGACATTCTGTCCCTTGGGAGTCGGGCCACGCGCACGGCCGCGGCTGCAAAAGGGGTGGAGCTTCTGGTAGAGGGGCGGGGTGTTGCAGTAAGTGGGTGTGACCTATTGCCGCGACCCCGTTTTCATCATTTTGGGGGCGTGTCCAGCGCTCCATGAGTTGCTAGACAGCCCCGGCTCCCCTCCTTGTGCTGATAGATGCCATGCACACGGCATCTGATCAGTGTGATCACCGGCTGATTTGCACAGCAGAGCAGTGGTGATCACTACCTCTCCCAAATGCCCCCCTGCCAGCGGGACACTGCAACCCATGGGAGGGAACAGCGGGACATTGTCCAATTAGCGGGACTGTCCCGCTGAAATTGCGACAGTTGGGAGGCATGTTATATGATACAATTTTACTAACTATAGCGATCCATATATTAAATATTATATGTGTTTTTAGCAATAAATGTATTACACAAGAACACAGTTCCTTGTTTTTTCTTTTTTCTTCTCCACACAAATCTGCTGGTATATCGAAATCACATTAAAAGAAAATTCATTTGAAATCTGGAAGGTGCAATCTGTTTGATAACATCATATCAGGATTGCCCTGTTGAACCTTTAAATGGAGAGAGTGGGAGAAAAAAAAGAAACCTTTTCCATGCCTGATACTCACCTAAATTTGTCGAGTAGATATTATACTGTATACACTTTTGGCTGACATAGAAACGTCTGCTATTAAGAATTCTAAACAAACATTGCTTATGGGCCCTACACACATTTGGCGATAACGGTGATCGATATGAACGATATTCAATCGTTCATATTGGTCAGTGTGTATGCATCACCAATGAACGATGCCCGGCCCCATGATCGTTCATCGTTGATTTAGCCTCGTTTGTACATGCAAGTCAATCTGGATGATATAGATGTATGTACTCTCATATCGTCCAAATTGACCATTGATATCGTCCAGTGTGTAGGAAAAAATCGTTGGCGGCAATATTGACCATCGATAATATACTGTAGTTGCTCGATAAATTTGCTAACATCGCCCAGTTTGTAGGGCCCTTTACTTGAATGTATATTTAGTAGCACCAAATTTGTATATAATATTTCAAATGTAAATTGTGGTTATTAGGAAACCTTTATAGATTGATAGACTGCAAATTAGAAGTGGTGAGAAGACTAGAAAAAGACAAAATAACCTTGTGTGGAAGCACTCATTGATTGAATATGAAAAAGATGTAAAGAAATATATGGTTGAGGAAAGGACCCCTTTGAGTCCTACCTCTGGAGGATAGAATAAAGCTTAACTTTTATTGGTTTGCTATAAAAATTCACTGGGGTGAACAAAGGTAAATGATAATAAAAATCTAGATTGCCATTGTACCAAATATGGTTCTAGATGTGGCAGGTGAAAATATTGGTGTAATTATTGTATAATTGTTTGGAAAAACAATATATACAGGTCACAGAAGGATCGGAATGTATGGTAAGCTTAAAGGAAAATGATATTGGATTTCCTGAAGGAAAAAGGCCCACAGCACCTAGTATTCCCTGGAGGTCTCCGATCCATGTACTGACCAGGCCATACCTGCTTAGTTTCCAAGATCGGACGTGATCGGGCGTATTCAGGATAGTATGGCCGTGGGCCAATAGTATCAGGAATTAAGGGTGATTTTTGTGCTAATTCCCCCCCCCTCCTCACTTCTTCATCACCCCTTTTTGCACCTCATCCCCTGTCATACATCACCTCACCTTAAACAGTTCTTGTCATTGATCACCAGAGCATCACTCCTAATCAATCACAAACCATTTTTATTTATTTTCAAGTATTGTTTATTTATATATATTCTTTTATATATTTTAAATACTATCCAATTTCCCGATGTTTCATTTCATCATTATCATTATTTCTTTTTACATTTTTATATTTATTTTTATATATTTTTATTTTTATTTTTATTTTCATTTTTATTATTTCATATATAATTAAAAAAAATATTTTATTTTTTTCCCAATTTATATTTCATTTTCTGCCAATATTTTGCAGATACTTAATAATTGTCAATGTTATTTCTCATTTCTGACAATAGTGAACAGCAACCTAACCCCCTTTTTATTCATATTCATTGCCATGTTTCATTTCACACTCCTTTTTCGCTTCCCACAACATCCTATATACTGATTTGTTCGCAATATCGCATCTTCTGCACATTCTTCATTGTTCAATCTCTCTTCATCATTTTCCAATCAATCCCATCAACGATCCTATTCAAGCTGAGCTATATTATGTTACAATCAACTCTCTAATACTTCATTGGTCCATGCATTCTATATATACGGAGACCAGGCTGACAGAGAACACGGGGCTTCCGTGAACAAGCCTAGTTCACAGGTGAAACGTACGTCGGAATTTGACGTCCATCCAGTGACGTCACAGCGGCTTCGCCCTCTCCGGAACGGGCGGCCACACGGTCTCAGAACACGGAGCACGGTCACGATCTTCAATCAAGTTACACCCACCGGCTGCCGGGATATCTACATCACTGGAAGTGGTAACTTTGTATACAGTGTCTGCTTTCCAGCAGCTCCTTAGACCTTTAATCTGGGTCTAATAACTTCAGTGCCTGCTCCATACTGGTAATTAGGAATGAACCTTTTAACAGTCAATTAAGGAATTGTATTGTAAGCCACTATCGTTTCCACACAGAAAAAAGACTTTCATTTTTTGCTGCTCCTATTTAATTTTCAGGATTGAACCTATTTATTGTTAATTGTTAATTAACAATAGCACCGCCAGCCTTATCATACAGGAATTATATTGCAAGCCGCTATTGTTTATATATAGGGACAAAGAACATTTATCTTTACTGTTCTCATTTAAATTTATTCTATGCAACATAATCCAGACAATTGGTTACCTACAGTAGACAAATTAATTATAAAGTGGCAACTACCAACATTGTGACTATCGTTTCTACACAGGAACAAAACTTTCATTCCTGCTGCTCTGATTTAATTGTCTGTAACTACAGTAGACGAATTAATTAGAAAGTGGCAACTACCAACATTGTGACTATCGTTTCTACACAGGAACAAAACTTTCATTCTTGCTGCTCTGATTTAATCGTCTGTAACTCAAATTCATTTTTTGGTCATTTACAGCTGGCAAATCTACATAGGAGGCGGCAACTTTAAGCATTGTGTCTGTATCAAAACAGAACATCAGATCCTTTTATTTGGGTTCGACAAATCCAGTGCCCGTTTTTGTATCACTTTTAGGATTGAACCTACTTATCACTAATCAAGAATTGCACCGCTAGTCTTATCAATTAGGAATTATATTCCAAACTGTAAAATAGCCCATCAGACCCCCCTATTGGGTCTGACAATTCAAGTGCCTGCTTTACATTTATTTTTCAGGATTGAATCTGTTTATTTATAGTTAATTAGAGATTGCATCATTAGTCCTTTACTAATTAGCTTTATACAGAGATACAACAACACTTTCTTTAAAAAATTCTCTACATCATTTTTTTCCATTTTTTTCCATTTAAATTCATATAGATACTCGATTTGTATTTACCCATTTTTTTATTAAATCGGCCCACGGCCATACTACCCTGAATGTGCCCGAACACATCTGATCTTGGAAGCTAAGCAGGTATGGCCTGGTTAGTACATGGATGGGAGACCTCCAGGGAATACTAGGTGCTGTGGGCCAGTTTTTCAGGAGACTTTACAATAAATCAATTATTCGATTATATTCACATAACCTTCAGTTGATCACGTAGGCCATTTCCCTAATTAGCACAAAAATCACTCTTAATTCCTGATACTATTGGCCCACGGTCATACTATCCTGAATACGCCCGATCACGTCCGATCTTGGAAGCTAAGCAGGTATGGCCTGGTCAGTATGTGGATGGGAGACCTCCAGGGAATACTAGGTGCTGTGGGCCTTTTTCCTTCAGGAAATCCAATATCATTTTCCTTTAAGCTTACCATACATTCCGATCCTTCTGTGACCTGTATATATTGTTTTTCCAAACAATTATACAATAATTACACCAATATTTTCACCTGCCACATCTAGAACCATATTTGGTACAATGTCAATCTAGATTTTTATTATCATTTACCTTTGTTCACCCCAGTGAATTTTTATAGCAAACCAATAAAAGTTAAGCTTTATTCTATCCTCCAGAGGTAGGACTCAAAGGGGTCCTTTCCTCAACCATATATTTCTTTACATCTTTTTCATATTCAATCAATGAGTGCTTCCACACAAGGTTATTTTGTCTTTTTCTAGTCTTCTTTCTGTAGGTTAACTACAAAATCCATGGGAGCACCGCCAAAACTTAGTACTATTTATGATTTATAATAATAGTCAGTATTTTGGTATCTTATATATATATTCTCTCTCTTATTCTAAACATTTATTTACAGAGCTGGTGCAGATCCACAACTTTGTTTTCACAAATTAGAAGTGGTGCCTACAAGACCAGTTTTTACTTCTATAGGAACATCACAAACACTTTTGCCAGGATGGAACAGTTATGATTTCTCACCATGGGGGTCATTCCGAGTTGTTCGCTCGCTAGCAGTTTTTAGCAGCCGGGCAAACGCTAAGCCGCTGGCCTCTGGGAGTGTATTTTAGCTTAGCAGAAGTACGAATAAAAGGATCGCAGAGCGGCTAAAAAAAAAATTGTGCAGTTTCAGAGTAGCTCCAGACCTACTCAGCGCTTGCGATCACTTCAGACCATTCAGTTCCTGTTTTGATGTCACGAACACGCCCTGCGTTCGCCCAGCCACGCCTGCATTTTTCCTGGTACACCTGCGTTTTTCTGAACACTCCCTGAAAACGGTCAGTTCACATCCAGAAACGCACACTTCATGACAATCACTCTGCGTCCAGCAGTGCGACTGTAAAGCTTTGCTAGACCTTGTGTAAAAATACATCGGTAGTTGTGAAAGTACATCGCGCGTGCGCACTGCGCGGCATACACATGCGCAAAAGTGCTGGATTTTTACTTAATCGCAGCGAACATTTTCAGCTAGCAATTAACTCGGAATAACCCCCCATATTCTATGATTGTAGTGCAGAGTTACCTACTCTCCCGGAAGCTGCGGGAGGCTCCCGTTTTTTGGGGTAGCCCCCCGCACCCCCGGAAGAGTGGGCAGTTCTCCCGCATCCTGCTCGCACCCTAGTGATGCGAGCAGGATGGAGAGATTACCTCCCACATTCGCGGATCCGTCAGGTGGAGAAGGGGTTAAAATGACGCAAATTGCGTCATTTTAGCCCCGCCCCTTCCCGCGGGCCCGCAAATCGCGGCATTTCCCGATGCAGGAGGCGGGGCTTAGTGATATCACAGCCCGGCCCCGCCCCCCGAAGACACTTGCAGCGTCTCCTCTCCGGGCTTCTCCCGGAGAGGAGAAATCAAATGTAAGTAAGTATGTTGTAGTGTGCTCTTTTCACACTTCACAAGATTTAATCAACCAAAGTGTGCACATTACAAGATAGATGATTAAAGGAGCACTTTTGATTTGGCATACTGCTCTTTTTGTTAATGTATCCAGCACTCTGTAACCAGTTTTCCTGGGCTCCAGCATTGCTGTAATGCAGCACCTGCTAAAGCCAGTAATCTAGGCAGAGAATAAAGGAATGTTATGACTTCATAGGCCAATAGGAAGCTGGACTTTTAACCAGCTGAGTAACCCAGGACCTCAGAAAAACTGAGGGAGCTTGGTAAAAAATGCTTAAGTGTGTGCATTTCTGTGCAGTTCTGGGACTGTGCTAAATAAAAGAAGCAGCAGGTCAGGTTTCCACTGGACACAAAGGGGGTAATTCCAAGTTGATCGCAGCAGGACATTTTTTAGCAGTTGGGCAAAACCATGTGTATTGCAGGGGGGGGGGCAGATATAACATTTGCAGAGAGAGTTAGATTTGGGTGGGTTATTTTGTTTCTGTGCAGGGTAAATACTGGCTGCTTTATTTTTACACTGCAATTTAGATTGCAGATTAAACTCACCACACCCAAATCTATCTCTCTCTGCACATGTTATATCTGCCTCCCCTGCAGTGCACATGGGCCCTCATTCCGAGTTGTTCGCTCGGTAAAAATCTTCGCATCGCAGCAATTTTCCGCTTAATGCGCATGCGCAATGTCCGCACTGCAACTGCGCCAAGTAAATTTGCTATGCACTTAGTAATTTTACTCACGGCTTTTTCATCGTTCTGGCGATCGTAATGTGATTGACAGGAAATGGGTGTTACTGGGCGGAAACAGGCCGTTTTATGGGCGTGTGGGAAAAAACGCTACCGTTTCCGGAAAAAACGCAGGAGTGGCCGGAGAAACGGAGGAGTGTCTGGGCGAACGCTGGGAGTGTTTGTGACGTCAAACCAGGAACGACAAGCACTGAACTGATCGCAGATGCCGAGTAAGTCTGAAGCTACTCAGAAACTGCTACGAGGTGTGTAATCGCAATATTGCGAATACTTCGTTCGCAATTTTAAGATGCTAAGATTCACTCCCAGTAGGCGGCGGCTTAGCGTGAGCAACTCTGCTAAAATCGCCTTGCAAGCGAACAACTCGGAATGACCTCCATGGTTTTGCCCAACTGCTAAAAAATTTCCTGCTGCGATCAACTTGGAATTACCCCCAAAGTACACACTGGAGCTTTTTTTCTTAGCAATGGAAGTCTACAGATCATAGGAAGATAGCAGACTCTCCAGTCCTCTCGTTTGCACAGCATCTCACATATGGTATCTGGTCTCTAGGTCGACAAGACTTAGGTCGACCACTATTGGTCGACAGTAACTAGGTCGACAGGGTTTCTAGGTCGACATGTTCTAGGTTGACATGAGTTTTTCACATTTGTTTTTTTTTTTACTTTTTCATACTTTACGATCCTCGTGGACTACGATTGGGAACGGTAACTTTGCCCGAAGCATGGTGAGTGAAGCAGAGCACTAATTGGGCTTCTCGGTAAGTGTACAGCGAAAACGACACCAAAAAATATTTAAAAACTCATGTCGACCTTTTGACTTGTCGATCTAGACCATGTCGACCTAGAGACCCTGTCAACCTAGAATCCATGTCGACCTAGTTACTGTCGACCCATAGTGGTCGACCTAGACACTGTCAACCTAAGTGTGGTCGTCCTTCAGTTCCACACACCTCACATATACTGTATGGTTTTCTATCCGACCCCCTTTTTATAAAAGAAAGTATAATTTACACACTTTACACTACAAACTTTGTATTTTGTTGAATTCCTGATTTATTTATTCCCTTAAAACAGTAGCTATTTTATAGTCAGGAACTTGAGCTCCAGGCGTCGGCAGGACAGAAGCCATCACTTAGGGCTAGCTGCTGCATCATGGCTGGTCCTTCCATTGCGCCAGGTACAACACTGTGGAGGGCGCCAGCTTTTTGTAATACCCCTTTCACATATAAATCATGAGTCTGATGCAGGGTCATCAACACGGTTTTCAAGCCGTGTTGATACCCGTTTCAGACCCTTTCCCACCGAGGCAAGGACCCTTGTGTGAATAGGGTCGACCCAGGTCAAAGTTACACAGGCATTAACAAAACCCAGGTAGAGTAACCCGGGTTGCACCTTTCAAATTGCTTACTACACGTGTTGGTCACGGGTTCAACTTTGGTCCCTGGTTGAGACACTATCACACTGACATATGACCTGGGTTGCCCAATCAATATCCTTGGTCCAAGGTGCAGTGTGAAAGGGGTATAACAGGCTGGGACTCCGAGAGTAGGAGGAGAGGACCTGAGGAGAGGAAAGGGGTGGCCCCCACACTGCCTGCATGTCCCATGTCACTGACTGCAGTGCAAAGAGTGCAGTACGCTGCAGTGCTGGATGCCAGGGGAGGTTTGAAGGCTTTAAAGAAGTTTCCTGGCTGTCAGGCATCTGCATTCAGTGACATGGAACATGTTATCAGTGTGGTGGTAACCCTTGGAGTCCCAGTGTTTCAAAAACACAAGAATCTGTGCCCCTCCAGACTATGGGGGAGATGTACTAAGCAGTGAAAAGGGTGGAGAAGTGAGCAGTGGAGAAGTTGCCCATGGCAACCAATCAGCTACTCTGTATAATTTTATAGTATGCAAATTATAAATGTTACTTCAATGCTGATTGGTTGCCATGGGCAACTTCTCCACTGGCTCACTTCTCCACTCTATTCACTGCTTAGTACATCTCCCCCTATGAATGACTTCTTGGTGAAGAGAATTGATGTACTGTATGTGTATGATGTATGTATGTATGTATGTATGTATGTATGTATGTGTGGGGCGTAGGGGGATGATGGGTGCTGACAGGGTGATTGAATGTGTTAATGGGTGCTGGAAGTGAGAAATGATTAATGAATGGGTTAATCAGTGCTGGGTTATTAGATGTTAAGTGGGAGTGTTAATTAGTGAATAGGTTGATGGGTGCTGGGTGGGAAGAACTTTATGGGAGCTGATAGAGTGGATAAGCGTGTTAATTGGTGCTAGGGGGGTGAAATGATAATGAAAGGAGAGGAATAGATTAATGAATTGCCTTTGATCAGTGCTGTTCTGCTCTGCAACGCAGCAGGTGATCTCTGAATCGATGCCGTGCACACGGCATCTAAAGAGTGCAGGGAAGTGGGTCAGGCAGGGGCGGATCTACTATGAAGCTAAAGCTTCAGGGCCCCTAATCCCAGAATGTCCCATTTTCACCTCTTGTGTTTATGTACTGTATAGTCATAGCTTGTCAACAATAATACCATGACAGGATATAGTCACCATCCCGGCGGTCAGGATCCCAGCGGTCAGGATACCGACGCCGGGATCCTAGCCACCAGAATGCTGGCAGGGGGTCAAGGACTATTCCCACTCGTGGGTGTTCACGGCACCCATAGAGTTTGAAAAGAACCTGTGGTGAGCACAGCGAGCCACCGGGCCCGCAAGGGGTTTCATTGTGCTCGCCCCCCTGCAGGCATTCTTGCGGCCGGCATCGGTATGCTGACCGCCGGGATCCCAGCCACCGGTCACCCATACCCAACACCCTAATGACAACCAGGCTTCTAATACAGCATAGCTGCTATTACAGCTTGGATGCACGGGAACTACTGGGAGTTGTAGTGTAGCTCTGTGATTTGTTCTCTGTAAATAGCGTTAAACATGTATCAATTTTAAACTACAATTCCTGACAGCCTACAGAACTTCTCTTTGTGATATTCACCGAGAAGGCTGAGCCTGAGAGAGCCCATTTTAGGTAGGAGGCTGGGAGCAATGAAAGGTGAGTAGGAGTCCAGGACAAGGAGGCATCTAATAAGATCAATTTGCTGGCACTGAGCGGTGTACGCTGTCAAGTGTTTATTGAAGTGGGGGGGGGGGGGAGTGCTGATTAATGAAGTGGGGGTTCTGTGAGATGATTATTAAAAGGGGAGACGTCTCTTAGGTGGTAACTGTAGGGGAGTGCTGATAGGTGATCAGATTATTGAAGGGGGGGGGAGTGCTGTGAGAGGTAGACATTAAAGATGCCGGGTAAAGGATGCTGTAACCAGTCCTGCCCCACAGACTCACACCATCGACAAGATGTAATGCCGCCCAAGTCCGGCGTCCATGCGGGATGCCGGCCGTGCAGGTTGTAACACCCACCTTGTTGTATGTTGCCTAATGTTGCTGGTTGCGAAAGGGCCGCCAAAGCAATTAAAGCTTCAGGGCCCCATAAATGTATGTCTGCTACTGGAGACGGGGCCTTTCCAGCTGCTCGGGGAGTGCTGAGTATGCCCCCAAATGACAAAAATGGGGGAATGTGGCGCAAAGCCACATCCATTCACCTGAGCCCATGATCCTTTTTTGGGGTATGTGTGGCTACGGCGCACAAGGGTTATGATTTCCATTCTTCACATGTTGGAAGGTATGCGATTGCTTGGTAGTTTATCTCTCTCAACTCAGGGGCAGATGCACTAAGCGTTGGAGAGTCTATCTATCTATCTATCTATCTATCTATCTATCTATCTATCTATCTATCTATCTTTAGAATTCTGATTAATAAAGTAGGACTGACCAGATGGTTAAGACTTTGGCGCAGATGGTTAGCTTAACAGATGTTGCAACAATTGTAAATTGTTTATAAAGTATAGAAAGAGAAAGTTTGTAGTTTCTTAATATATATGGTGAGTGCAGAACTTCTGTAATTTTTGTTCAAACAGTGTGATCACACAACCATACCTCCCAACTGTCCCGCTTTTAGAGGGACGTCCCATTTTTTTAGAACTGTCCTGCTGTACCATCCGAGTGCCACTGTGTCATGTGGTGGAAGTGGTGGAGGTGGTGGGGGAGCAGTGGGTGAGTGGCGGGTGAATAGATGCCGTGCGCATGCATTCAGAGCTCTGTCTATATGTTTCTTTCCTCCTAATGCATACAGTATGTTCTGTTTTCCTTTTTGATTTTTATTTGGCGTCAGGATTCAGGAGTACATGTTTATTTCAAGTCTCAGGATGAAAACGCCTGTATTCTATTTATTTTCTTTCATTTGACATACAGTATCAGCATATGTCACTTTTCTGTGTTTGTGTAGTCATCCAGCTCTCACACTATGTACAATTCCCCAAGTCTACGTCTAGCCCTTTCTAGACCACTCCCACAGTTTTCAGGGATCAAGAGCTAACATTTAGCTCTGTTACCATAGATTCTCTTTATCTGGCTCTCACAAGTGCTGTTACTCTCAGCCAAATCACACAAACATTTCCAGACTCAGTAAAAATTGATGGAAAGTGAGCAGAAACTACTCCTAAGATTCAGGAAGAGGCTTCAAAGGAACTAATTGGAGGAGGACCTAATACATGACTTTGTGTTATACTTCGGTTAATGTTGCCTATCTTTGAATTCATCAGTAACTGATAGTGAAGGCTAATTGGACACTTTACAGCAAGCACTCCTAGTATAATCTATCTGTTTTTGGAAACCGAATGGGAAGTTAGCCTGCTGAGTGATTATGTAATACTTGGCAGCATCAAACTGTATAGATACAGTATGTGCTGATTTTTGGGTTACAGATGTCTTGTATTAATAGGGTATATATTTTTATCTTTTACATGACTAGGTATATATTATATTGTATTATCTGACACAGTTGCAAACATGTATCTCCTAGGAGACTTTGCTGCTGGGAAGGAACACTATACACAACATATGAGAAGATAGGAATGACAACCCTAATTTTTCGCTCCACCCTCTCTTCAGGGAACTACACAGTTAGAATTGTCAACAGACAGGTCACTCACCAATTCCAGACAGACATAAATAAATATCAATTAGCCCTTGTCATCAAAGCAGTGACAATTGGGCCTGATGTAGAGAAAGACATATGTGTCTCTTTTTTTCTGGAAAATACACATATTTATACTGTATGTGTGCAGAAAAGTCTTATGATTCCATATGTATGCAGCATCAGTCACACATTGCACTTACGGCTCCTTAGAGAGGGGAACAGGGGACAGAGGAAGTGTGCAAATATAGGCCAAGTACTGTACAAAAGGGATATGCTCACTGCAATGAAACTGAAGCTGCGTACACACTAGATAACATTTTGAACGATTTGCCCAGATCCGACAGATTGGAACGGCAAAATTGTTCAACTCGTCAAGTGTGTACGGTCTATTTTCACGCCCCCGTGGTCGTATTCTGGTCAGTCCTAAATGCAGCAAATTCTGAGGATATCATCAAAGACAGCATACTCCTGGATGTGGCCACAGTGTGTGCACACTATATCATTTGTCCGGGACAAGGGAATATGTCGTTCAAGGGAAATTGTTGATGACAATGCATCATTTGCCTGTCATGTAGTTTGTACCCAGCTTTAGATGGAAGCACATACATAATACTGTATACACTGCATGCTTAAATGTTTGTGGACACAACCAGTGTCGGACTGGGGCATGAAGGGTCCACCGGGGAAATGCAGTGGTAGGGGCCCATGCTTAGAGGCTTGGCTAACCATTAGTGCATATGCTGGTCCCCTTGATAAATTTATATAGTAAATACTGCTAGTGCATGCATGATAATGTTATAGATTAATAACAGTAATGCACTGTAGAAAGTACACCATAGTCCTGTGTGCTGTATAGTGTAACATATGTATAATGTTTAATTCAAGTGCAAAATCTGATAGGAGGTGGTGGGCCCACAGGCAGTGGTGCCCACCAGTGGTTGCCCCGGTACCCTGGACACGACACCCCTTCTAATAAGTGTGTTTGGTGATTTCAGCCACAGTTAATGCTAAGAGCTGCATACAATCAAGCATACACCCATGTAATCTTCATTGATTGCTCCCAGCCAAAGATAGAAAGATAATAGAGCACCCCCAGAAGGAAGAATTCCTTGGTTGGATGTCGTAGTTGAAGTAGATGTAGTAGAAGTAGAGGAGACTTTCTGGGAAAAGAACTCCACCTGGATTAGCCCTATTTGGTAAGTGTCCATGGTTTGTGGCAACGGAAATAGAGACTTTTAAAAAATTCACCATTGCCCAATTAGAGACCAGAGCAGTGAGTGAATCAACGCTTTCTACTAGTCTTTTGGGCTCTGGAACCTCAAAGAAGAACAGTGTTCGTTTGTCTACATGCTCTCTGTCTGACAGAGCGACCTGATATACAGAATGAATGGCTCCAAGCAACAAACTTTAGGCAGTTTATGTAAAATAATAAAGCATATTATTTTTTTAATCTGTCTTCAAACCTCCCTACTCTGGAGTTTGGTTTTTCTGAAATTGGTTTTGCCTATTTAAAGTTGCCAGAGTCCCCTTGGCACCTGCATTGCCCTGGTTCAGTCACAAGTAACATTAATGCTATGCATCTGCTCTTTGAGACAGAATAATCATGTATACATTCCCTCTGTATATGCTCCCCTTGTGTTCTGATTGGAATGCCAGAAGTAAAATCCAGCTCACATGGTGCGTGCATTAACCTCCAAGCTAAGGAACTAACTCTGCCTCTCTTTGAAAACAAATTAATTATTATTTTATTACCAGTTATTTATATGGCGCACACATATTCCGCAGCACTTTACAGAGAATATTTGCCCATTCACATCAGTCCCTGCCCCAGTAGTGCTTACAATCTATATTCCCTAACACATGTACACACAAACATTCACACTAGGGTTAATTTTGTTGGGAGCCAATTAACCTGGCAGTATATTTTTGGGATTGTGGGAGGAAACCAGAGTACCCGGAGGAAACCAACACAAGTACGTGGGAGAATATACAAACTCCGCACAGTTAAGGTCCGTACACATTAGACAATGTCGCTCTGTGAGCAACGTCGTCTAATGTTTCCCCTCCCGGGCCGGCCGGTCGGCAGCCGACTGTATACACTGAGCGATATGACCGCTCATATCGCTCAGTGACGTCATGCCTCCGCCAGCCCTGCATGCAGGTCATGGACAACAGTCCAGATCCTGCATGCATGCACTGGCGACAGCCGCGCATCGGTCATCGCTGGCGGCATACACACTTGCCGATAAAATGAGCGCCATCGCTCAGGGAGGGGGAAAATGAGCGACGTCGCTCATTTTATCGGCAAGTGTGTATGGGCCTTTAGGGCCATGGTGGGAATCAAACCCATGACCTCAGTGCTGTGAGGCAGTAATGCTAACCATTACACCATCCATACTTTAGTCATATATTGTTTTAAATATTCAAAGTACAGTATTTTAATTTGAATTAAAATAGCATAAAGAGTAAGAATAGGTTCTAAGAATTACATTTGTATATGGAATAAAACAACAGGTACATTTTCTATAATGCATTACAAGAGTTTTGCCTTTTCTCTTACCTCTTACACTGTTTGAGATTAGTGTACTAACCGTCTGTATTTCTGAACCCTCAACCATGTGATGAGCAAATAAAATCTACATAAATCCCAAGTGATCATCTATACCTATGCATGGTCATGCAAGTCTACCAGTCCCATAAAAAAGGGTACAGTATGCGACCGTTACTGCTGCCCATGGTGCAAGGACATTGGGGCGACAGATCTCAGCCTTGATGGCACCCTGGAGAGGCACCTTGCTACCAACTTCTACGTTGCAGGGTACCAGGAGAGACATCCTTCTGCATGGTAAGCCGCAGCCACCTTCTTTTTCCTAGTGCACCCACGATGCTTGCGGAGAAATGTTATGACATTGTAAGTGTGTAAAGGGAAGGGGTACAGAGACACTATGCTACAGAACTGAATCTACACTGGATTAGTCTGACAAGATGATATGGTGTGCGTATATAATCAGCTCACTTCTATAAATGATAACAATATTTAAACCTCTAAGACAGTGGTTTCCAAACTTTTTGAATCACGGCGCCCTAGAATATCAGAATTTTTTTCACGGCACCCCTAGGCCAAAAATTTCTTATTGAGAAATTTAGAAAGAAATATTACATTAAGTAGATCGCGTTTATATGTCATCCTTAGGGTCAGTTGTGTGGTGAGGGACAAGATTTGCTACTGTTTGGCCATATATTTTATGACTGGCAGCCACCAGCACTGGTTTTGCCTATTATATTGACCATGAATAATTTGAATTGGTCCTGGACCACCAACCCAGGGCACCCCTGCAAGTGTCCCGAGGCACCTCAGGGAGCCACGGTGCACAGTTTGGGAACCTCTTCTCTAAGAATTTTTGTGACATACAGTCTATGAGTATGAGTACTCAGAATACAAAGTGATGAATACGGTAGGTGCTAATAATATTCCTAAATCTTCATGTAAACATTTCAGAAGCTTATCAGAGCAGTAGAGATGTGAGATAAGGTTGTGATTAGGACAGGAGCATGTTTGCTATGCAATACAGACTTCCTTTCACTAAACAAATTTCAATTACACATTTCAATTTGTGTGAGGGTAGCTCACTTTTATATATATGAATAGAATGCAACAATATTGTATGCTATTAGATGTATTAAATTAAGCAAAAATGTCTATGTTCATCATTTCTTAATGATAGAACTGCATGGTTTACATAATTTTCTTGTTCTTTGTTGTGATAGAGAAAGGGCAGTTACCTGGGGCGGGATGTACTAAAGTCAAAATGCAGTAAAAACTGTGTTTTCACATGTACTTACCTCCATCCACTGAGTCTCCGCAGCACAGGGTAAAGCCAGCTTTTCCTGGCGATACCATGTGGAAGACTATGGGGCTTTTTCTGCAATGCGATGTGGAGAGGGGTCCATCATGGAACCCTCTCAGCATCCCTCGCTGGTCTGGGCATGCGCAGATGGACTCCCTGGTCATAGATCCGGAAGTCCAGCAGCCACAGTGCATCACGAAGTATCGCAAGAACTGTCCTTTGTAACACTAATCGCATATGTTAGTACATAGGGATTAATGTCTGCGCGATGTGTGGTGGGATGTACTGCAACAGGTTGGTACATCCCGTCCCTGGTCATTAAACTGCCTTTAGATTACATAACACGGTGAAGTTTCAAAGTAAGAACAAAAACTAAAGCAAAAAAATTACTTAGAAATATTTTTCCATTTTTATTAAAAAAAATCACAACCCTACATCTAAGAGAAATAATAGAATACAGATATGACCTCATACATCTTTGCTGCAGTCATTCCAAACAGTCCCTCTTGGCACGCCAAGTCGTGTGAGAGAATCTTCTAGTGTCAGGCGTGTTTTTTGCCAAAATTCCTCTTATTTGCATAGCAACTAGGATGGACAAGGAGACTGTGCTGATTAATTTGATATGACACTTGCATATTTGTGTGTGTCTGAGTCTCTGAATCTGTATACGAAGTGGTACAATGTACAGTAGCAGCTGCAGCTTTTGTGCAACACAAGTTCTGTTCTGCTCCATATACAGACTCAGTCACACACAATATACAAGTGTAACATATCAAATTAATCAGCACAGTCTCCTTGTGCGTCATAGTCGCATTGTGTTTTTCACTAAAAAAGATGCCCAATGTTAGCAGAGTTGTACGAGACCTGGCGGCTCTCTTCCACCAGACTTCTTGCGTTGTATGGCGTATTGAGGCTGGATGTATGAGGACACATCTGCATGAATGATGCCTAGACACAGTGAATGTGAGTCATAAAGATAGCAAGCTATAGAAATCTGTGAAAAGTTAGTGCCAAAATAATATTATGCAACAGTTTAAAATATAAAATAAATTGGACAAGGCCTTTTACTAATAGATTACTTGATAAATGGTCAATACAGTTTCCCACATCCTTTAGAAATGCATCAGGCAGAACGTAAGGGTTGTGCTGTGGTCAGCTGGCCAAAAAAATATTCTCTGGGCATTAGTCTATGTCTAGGTGTTACTTTCAGAAACAGCTCTGCTTTTGTAGCATAAACCATAACAGGGCTGCTTGGCTCCTCTCAGAAGAGTAAGCTGCAGTTTTTTAATGGGTTGTCTCTACTTAAAACATGCAGGGCTATTTTACTGCACCGCAGAATCATAAAATCAGATTGTACACTTTTTCCAGGTCTATGATGTGTAAAAGCATCACAGAGAAGACAGACCTCTTACCTGTGAGTGAGCCTGTTATGGCTGCTGCCGGCTGTATACAGGTGGGCTTTATTCCCAAGAAAATATTTAGCTCTTTCCCTCAGTTTCTCTCTTTCTCTCCTCCCTCCTTTTCTCCTTTATCACTCTATTGAGTGCAGATCCCTGTGAGCAGATTTCTGAGTTTTCTGGGACACAAGGAAGAAGGGAGGCGTAGAGAGATGGACAGAAGAGATTTAGGGAGGAGGATGGGAGAAAGAGAGAGAGAAGGCTAGGGGGAAAGTGCGAGAGGAGGGTAAAGGAGGGGATAAAGACAGAATCCTATAAGGTGGGGGAAAGGGAGCACAATGAAGCCTTTATTTGGCAGTTACAGCTTGAAGAATTCCTTTCTGCTCACTAGCATCCCCTCCTGTGCACACCTTTCATTTAATAATGTCCTGTTCCTAATTTAAACAGCAAAGAGATGCAAAAGTTATAAGATTCATAGTTACATGCTCTGAATGTTACAAAACAGTTACAATAAGACAAGCCTCCTGAGTACAAATTAGTACAGCACCGTATTCCATAATTTACAGGTGTATTTTGCAATGCATGATCCACCTGCCTGCCCAACCCATCTATTTGTTTGTATGTGCACAGGAAAGGCACACACTCATTTGCATGTTTTAGATAACTTTAGAAGTATTACAGCATGGGATGAAAGTACAAAACACATCTTACATTGATATGAAACTTTTTTTCCAGTCTGTCTTGTAAATCTTCCAGAAAAGAGGTCACCCAAAAATATGTATTTGATGCAAGTGTTCTAGTCCCCTTAATGTTTTTATGGCCTGCTGTGGATTTATTAATATGACCTGTTAGTTAGGAGTCTCTTACAAAAAGGATTGGAAAGAATTGTGACAAAATTTAATGTAATCAAGTTCCACTGCAGTGCAAGATGTTTTGAACAAGGTCTGAAGTTTTTGCGAAATTGCAGTCCCGGCTTCTACTTCACCATTCTTGGGACTGTAAAACAATAATCAGGTTGAGAAGCACGTTTTTGGGTGACGCATACAAAGGTGAAAACTACAAAAGCCCTTTGAGGGTAATAATCCCCGAAGTGGTGGCAAGCATAAAGTATTGATTTCTATACCCAGAAAGGTAAGCCTTGTCATGGATCTTTCAGACTTATCCCTAGCCACCAGAACCCCCAAAAACTGAAACAATGCTAATGGGTCAATCCTATTAAGTGCCAGTTTTTTTCATAAAAATCACAGACTTTGCGACAGTGAACGCATCCGAGAGTTCTCCAATCCAATTAACAATGCCTATTTGTGGTATAGTACTCACCGCAGGGTTGTGCAAATTTTTGCGATGTGGAACAAAAGCATTGAAAAGTGGGGAGACCTTCTTGCACCCCAGAAAAGTTATAATTTTGTTAGCATAATCATATAGAAGTATATTAGTAGGCAAAAGAAAAATAATTACCTATACACTTTTAAAAAAGTGTCAAATGGCTGATTTGTGCTTTTTTTTTAAAAAGTAAAAGAAAGTAAAAAGGTTATATATTTCATTTACGTACAAAGGAATTTAATGAAAAATGGCAACAAATGTTTATAAAAAAATGTGATTTGGGGATAATTTGTAGCCATTTTAAAGTAAAATAAAAAAATTTAAAAAAAATTATCCAAGCAATAATTGTAGTCTGAAAAACAGTGCATCCGGAAAGTATTCACAGCGCTTCACTTTTTCCACATTTTGTTATGTTACAGCCTTATACCAAGATGGAATACATTCATTTTTTTCCCCTCAAAATTCTACACACAATACCTCATAATGACAATGTGAAAAAAGTTTTTGGAGATTTTTGCATATTTATAAAAAAAAAAAAAACTAAGGAATCACATGTACATAAGTATTCACAGCCTTTGCTCAATACTTTGTTGATGCACCTTTTGCATCAATTACTGCCTCAAGTCTCTTTGAATATGATGACTTAACCTTGGCACACCTATCTTTGGCCAGTTTCGCCCATTCCTCTTTGCAGCACCTCTCAAGCTCCATCAGGTTGGATGGGAAGCATCGGTGCACAGCCATTTTCAGATCTCTACAGAGATGTTCAATCAGATTCAAGTCTTGGCTCTGGCTAGGCCACTCAAGGACATTCACAGAGTTGTCATGAAGCCACTACTTTGATATCTTGGCTGTGCGCCAGGTCAAGAGCGCTCTGGAGCAGGTATTCATCCAGGATGTCTCTGTACATTGCTGCATTCATCTTTCCCTCTATCCTGACTGGTCTCCCAGTTCCTGTCGCTGAATAACATCCCCACAGCATGATGCTTCCACCACCATGCTTCATTGTAGGGATGGTATTGGCCTGGGGATGAGTGGTGCCTGGTTTCCTCCAAACATGATGCCTGTCATTCATGTGAAACAAACTCCAGGCGGGCTGCCATGTGCTTTTTACTAAGGAATGTTGTAGCTCTGACAGAGTGACCATCGGGTTCTTGGTCACCTCCCTGACTAGGGTCCTTCTCCTCCAATCGCTCAGTTTAAATGGCCGGACAGCTCTAGGAAGAGTCCTGGTGGTTCTGAACTGATTGAGGCCACTGTGCTCATTGGGACCTTCAAAGCAGCAGATATTTTTCTGTACCCTTCCCCAGATTTGTGCCTCGAGACAATCCTGTCTCGGAGGTCTACAGACAATTCCTTTGACTCCATGCTTGGTTTGTGCTCAGACATGCACTGTCAAGTGTGGGACCTTATGTAGACAGGCATGTGCCTTTCCAAATCATGTCCAATCAACTGAAATTACTACAGGTGGACTCCAATTAAGCTGTATGAACATCTCAAGGATGATCAGAGGAAACAGGATGCACCTGACCTCAATTTTGAGCTTCATGGCAAAGACTGTGAATACTTATGTACATGTGATTTCTTAGTTTTTAATTTTTACAAAATTTGCCAAAAATCACAAAAAACTTTTTTCACGTTCTCATTATGGGTTATTGGCAGGGCCGGCCCGACACATACGCGGGCTATGCAGCCACGTTGAGTGCCGGGCAGTAGAGGCGCTGCTGCTGACCTCTCCAGCGGCAGTGACATCTTAAATTCGGTGCCGGCCGTGAGCCAATCAGAGCTTGCGGACCGGCAGCTGAGGCTTCTGATTGGCTGCCGGACCGCGAGCTCTGATTGGCTCATGGGCCGGCGGCAAATTGAAGAGAGATGCCGCCACTGGAGACGGCTCACAGCAGCAGGTGAGAAGTACTTTTTTTTTCAGGGAAGAGGCACTGTGGGGACATGTGTAAAAGCACTGTGGGCATATCTGGCGCTGTAGGAGGCACTGTTGGGACATGTGTAAAAGCACTGGGGGCATATCTGGCGCTGTAGGAGGCACTGTGTAGACATGTGTAAAAGCACTGGGGCGCTGTAGGAGGCACTGTGGGGACATGTGTAAAAGCACTGGGGGCATATCTGGCGCTGTAGGAGGCACTGTGGGGACATGTGTAAAAGCACTGTGGGCATATCTGACGCTGTAGGAGGCACTGTGGGGACATGTGTAAAAGCACTGGAGGCATATCTGGTGCTGTAGGAGGCACTGTGGGAACATGTGTATCAGCACTGTGGGGGCATGTGTATCAGCACTAGGGGCATATCTGGCACTGTGGGGGCATGTGTATCAGCACTGGGGGCATATCTGGCACTGTGGGGGCATGTGTAGCAGCACTGGAGGTATATCTGGCACTGTGGGAGGCACTGTGGGGTCATATCTGGCACTGTGGGGGCATATGTATCAGCACTGGGACCATATCTGGCACTGTGGGGGCATGTGTAGCAGCACTGGGACCATATCTGGCACTGTGGGGATATGTGTAGCAGCACTGGAAGCATATCTGGCACTGTTGGGATATGTGTATCTGCACTGGGGGCGTATCTGGCACTGCGGGGGCATGTGTATCAGCACTGGGAGCATATCTGGCACTGTGGGGGGGGGGGCATGTGTAGCAGCACTGGAGGCATATCTGGCACTGTTGGGATATGTGTATCTGCAGTGCACTGGGGGCATATCTGGCACTGTGGGGATATGTGTATCTGCACTGGGGTCATAACTGGCACTGTGGGGATATAAGATTCTGCACTGGGGGCATATCTGGTACTGTGGGGATATGTGTATCTGCACTGGGGACATCAGTCATCCACTAGCTCAATGTCACCCTGCCTCAGTCATCCATTATCTCCCTGTCACCCCTGCCTCAGTCACTCACCATCTCCCTGTCACCCCTGCCTCACCAGTAACCTATTATCTCCCTGTCACCTACTATCACCCTGTACCACGGGGAGTACAATTGTGGAGCCACACCCCTTTCTTGTAAGACCACACCCCTTTTATTCCATCAAGGGGCGCCAAAATAGATTTTTGCTTACTAAAAAAAATAAGCTTGGGCCGGCCCTTGTTATTGGGGGTCATTCCGAGTTGATCGCTAGCCGCCATTGTTCGCAGCACAGCGATCAGGTTAAAAATCAGCATTTCTGCACATGCGTATGCACCGCAATGCACAGATGCGTCGTACAGGTACAATGAGCATTGGGGGTTTGCACAGAGTCTAACGAACATTCCTGTCGCATGGCCGAACGCTGGAAGATTGACATCAAGTGGGCGTTTCTGGGTGGCAACTGACCGTTTTCAGGGAGTGTTTGGAGAAACGCAGGCGTAGAAGATAAAACGCAGGCGTGGCTGGGCATTTGCTGGGCAGGTGTGTGATGTTAAAAGCCACCCCTCCGTCATTAGAATCAACACACACGAAGAGTAACTACAGGGCTGGTCTTGTTTTGCACAAAAAGATTTTGCAGGCGCTCTGCTGCACAAGCGTTCGCACTTCAGCAAAGCAAAAATACACTCCCCAGTGGGCGGCAACAATGAGTTTGCATGGCTGCTAAAAACTGCTAGCGAGTGAACAACTCAGAATGACACCCTTTGTGTGTATAATTTTGAGGGGAAAAAATGAATTTATTCCATTTTGGAAAAAGGCTGTAACATAACAAAATATGGAAAAAGTGAATAATTGTGAATACTTTCCGGATACACTGTAAATGCTTTCATTAAATTTGGGGTGCATAGTCTAATAAAAAAGTTGGTTTGGCGGTAATTTGAGGCCATTTTTTTTTTACCCCAAAAATGACAATTATTGGCCCAACTAAGCTAACCGTAAACTTCCAAATGTCTTATTAGTCATTGGGGTATTGGTCCAAGTCTGGATATTTTTACCTTAAGATAAAGATTTTTCCTACCTTTACACACCATCAGGGGGTAGCGGACAAAAAACTGTGAGTTTACTCTGCTTCAATGCGAGTTTGTAACTGAATTGCTAAATGAATTTACATTGTATATTTTACATGAAAATGGCAATTTGCAGCTTGGCCAAGGTAACCCCTTAAACTGAAAAAAGAATATTGTCACACCGAGAACTACCCGTACACCCTACCCCGGGGTGAAAGTTCATTCCAGTTGCACGGAGAGAAGTTGAAGCCTGGTGTCTCCCAGTGGCGTGCGGTGAGGTCAGTTGCTGGTGAGGCACTGGCTGGTACCAGAGCCAGATTTACACACGTATATACTATGGACCCGAAAGAAAAAAAAATATGTAGGGGTCCCCCCTATTTAATGGACCAGCACCGGGCCCTAGGAGCCAGCCTGATTCTAAAAAATATGGGGGGGGGGAAATTGTTTGGATCCCCCATATTTTTAGAACCAGCACCAGGCTCCTCCAGTAAGGGCGGGTAATGCCACA
This sequence comes from Pseudophryne corroboree, assembly GCF_028390025.1. Classification (NCBI taxonomy): domain Eukaryota; kingdom Metazoa; phylum Chordata; class Amphibia; order Anura; family Myobatrachidae; genus Pseudophryne; species Pseudophryne corroboree. The sequence goes on from NC_086445.1 coordinate 699,896,512, forward strand.
GCCAGGGGACACACTTTACGGGGTCCCGTGGCCAAAGCATTCAGCCCCCATTAACTAGTCAGCAAAGGCCACAGTTTCCTAAAGAAATAGGGACCCCCCAATACAGGGGTCCCCCTCTCCAGGGTACCCTAGGCCTTTGCTGAAGCCCGGTGCTATCCCCCACACCCCTGGGCGGTGGGTGCAGGGTTGATAGCTTATGTAAAAGCAATATTGTCCTTTACAATGGGACTACAAGTCCCAGCAAGCCTGCCACTCATGCTGGTACTTGGAGAACCACAAGTACCAGCATGCAAGGCATTAAAGGCCCGCTGGTACCTATAGTCCCCCTGTAATGGAAATATTAAAATAAAAAACAAAACACTGTCTTTTTAAAGTATTTTATTTATCTCTAGCTTTGCCTGGTGGGTCGGCGGCCATATAGCTCTTTTGCGCAGCCGCCGACCCACCAGGGCTTTTGCCGTCTTCACCTGGTGGGCCAGCGCCCACCAGGATTTCCGCCACCTTCGCCTGGTGGGTCGGCGGCCATATAGCTATTTTGCGCGGCCGCCGACACACCAGGGCTTCCGTCGACTTCGCCTGGGTGGCAGCAGCCTGTAAGCTCTTACATGGCTGCTGCCCTCACCCAGGACTTCTAACGTCTTCACCTGAGTGGCAGCAGCCTGTAAGCTCTTACATGGCTGCTGCCCTCACCCAGGACTTCTAACGTCTTCACCTGGGTGGCAGCAGCCTGTAAGCTCTTACATGGCTGCTGCCCTCACCCAGAACTTCTAACGTCTTCACCTGGTGGGCAGTAGCCTTTAAGCTCTTTTGCATGGCCACTGCCCACCAGGACTTCTTTCTTCTGGAGCTTTTCTCTGCTCCTACACCGCCGACGAACTGCCTGCTTCGGGCTCGTGCTGGCTTTTATAAGCCAGCCCCGGGTGGGCGGGGCGATGACGCGGCGAGCCGTGATTGGCTCGCGGCGGCCATCTTGGATTCCAAAAATGGCTCTGCACAGCAGCGCCATTTTTGTTACTGGAAGGACCCTCAACCAAGTTGCCTTAATGGCTGCAGGGATTGGATCCATGATCCAGACCTGCAGCCACAATGCCCGCTGAGTTCCGCCGTCCGCCGCCCCCCGCTGAAGGCCCGCTGAGTTCCGCCGCCCGCCACACAAGCCCCCCCGCCGCCGCCCGCCGCCACACAAGCCCCGCCGCGTCCGCCCGCCGCCGCATAAGTCCCGGCTCCGCCACACAAGCCCCGCCGCATAAGTCCCGCTGCCCGCCGCTGAAATTAATAATAACAAGGTGTAATTCGAGTGGGGAAGGGGGGGGGGGAATTAATGTACTAGTACTGACTGTGACTGTGTGTGTGGTAATGTTCAGGGATTTCATTAACTTAGCAGCGCCGCGATTGTGGCGCTAATAAGTTAATGAAAGACCTGGACAGTGGTGGACATCGGTAATAAATCAGTGGAGTGACAGTGTGTGTAAACTAGAGATGTGCACTTGAAATTTTTCGAGTTTTGTGTTTTGGTTTTGGGTTCGGTTCCGCGGCCGTGTTTTGGGTTCGACCGCGTTTTGGCAAAACCTCACCGAATTTTTTTTTGTCGGATTCGGGTGTGTTTTGGATTCGGGTGTTTTTTTCAAAAAACACTAAAAAACAGCTTAAATCATAGAATTTGGGGGTCATTTTGATCCCAAAGTATTATTAACCTCAAAAACCATAATTTCCACTCATTTTCAGTCTATTCTGAACACCTCACACCTCACAATATTATTTTTAGTCCTAAAATTTGCACCGAGGTCGCTGGATGACTAAGCTAAGCGACCCTAGTGGCCGACACAAACACCTGGCCCATCTAGGAGTGGCACTGCAGTGTCACGCAGGATGGCCCTTCCAAAAAACACTCCCCAAACAGCACATGACGCAAAGAAAAAAGAGGCGCAATGAGGTAGCTGTGTGAGTAAGCTAAGCGACCCTAGTGGCCGACACAAACACCTGGCCCATCTAGGAGTGGCACTGCAGTGTCACGCGGGATGGCCCTTCCAAAAAACACTCCCCAAACAGCACATGACGCAAAGAAAAAAAGAGGCGCAATGAGGTAGCTGTGTGAGTAAGCTAAGCGACCCTAGTGGCCGACACAAACACCTGGCCCATCTAGGAGTGGCACTGCAGTGTCACGCAGGATGGCCCTTCCAAAAAACACTCCCCAAACAGCACATGACGCAAAGAAAAATGAAAGAAAAAGAGGTGCAAGATGGAATTGTCCTTGGGCCCTCCCACCCACCCTTATGTTGTATAAACAGGACATGCACACTTTAACCAACCCATCATTTCAGTGACAGGGTCTGCCACACGACTGTGACTGAAATGACGGGTTGGTTTGGACCCCCACCAAAAAAGAAGCAATTAATCTCTCCTTGCACAAACTGGCTCTACAGAGGCAAGATGTCCACCTCATCATCATCCTCCGATATATCACCGTGTACATCCCCCTCCTCACAGATTATCAATTCGTCCCCACTGGAATCCACCATCTCAGCTCCCTGTGTACTTTGTGGAGGCAATTGCTGCTGGTCAATGTCTCCACGGAGTAATTGATTATAATTCATTTTAATGAACATCATCTTCTCCACATTCTCTGGAAGTAACCTCGTACGCCGATTGCTGACAAGGTGAGCGGCGGCACTAAACACTCTTTCGGAGTACACACTTGTGGGAGGGCAACTTAGGTAGAATAAAGCCAGTTTGTGCAAGGGCCTCCAAATTGCCTCTTTTTCCTGCCAGTATAAGTACGGACTGTCTGACGTGCCTACTTGGATGTGGTCACTCATATAATCCTCCACCATTCTTTCAATGGGGAGAGAATCATATGCAGTGACAGTAGACGACATGTCGGTAATCGTTGTTAGGTCCTTCAGTCCGGACCAGATGTCAGCATCAGCAGTCGCTCCAGACTGCCCTGCATCACCGCCAGCGGGTGGGCTCGGAATTCTGAGCCTTTTCCTCGCACCCCCAGTTGCGGGAGAATGTGAAGGAGGAGATGTTGACAGGTCGCGTTCCGCTTGACTTGACAATTTTCTCACCAGCAGGTCTTTGAACCCCAGCAGACTTGTGTGTGCCGGAAAGAGAGATCCAAGGTAGGTTTTAAATCTAGGATCGAGCACGGTGGCCAAAATGTAGTGCTCTGATTTCAACAGATTGACCACCCGTGAATCCTTGTTAAGCGAATTAAGGGCTCCATCCACAAGTCCCACATGCCTAGCGGAATCGCTCTGTGTTAGCTCCTCCTTCAATGTCTCCAGCTTCTTCTGCAAAAGCCTGATGAGGGGAATGACCTGACTCAGGCTGGCAGTGTCTGAACTGACTTCACGTGTGGCAAGTTCAAAAGGTTGCAGAACCTTGCACAACGTTGAAATCATTCTCCACTGCGCTTGAGACAGGTGCATTCCACCTCCTATATCGTGCTCAATTGTATAGGCTTGAATGGCCTTTTGCTGCTCCTCCAACCTCTGAAGCATATATAGGGTTGAATTCCACCTCGTTACCACTTCTTGCTTCAGATGATGGCAGGGCAGGTTCAGGCGTTTTTGGTGGTGCTCCAGTCTTCTGTACGTGGTGCCTGTACGCCGAAAGTGTCCCGCAATTCTTCTGGCCACCGACAGCATCTCTTGCACGCCCCTCTCGTTTTTTAAATAATTCTGCACCACCAAATTCAAGGTATGTGCAAAACATGGGACGTGCTGGAATTTGCCCATATTTAATGCACACACAATATTGCTGGCGTTGTCCGATGCCACAAATCCACAGGAGAGTCCAATTAGGGTAAGTCATTCCGCGATGATCTTCCTCAGTTGCCGTAAGAGGTTTTCAGCTGTGTGCGTATTCTGGAAACTGGTGATACAAAGCATAGCCTGCCTAGGAAAGAGTTGGCGTTTGCGAGATGCTGCTACTGGTGCCACCGCTGCTGTTCTTGCGGCGGGAGTCCATACATCTACCCAGTGGGCTGTCACAGTCATATAGTCCAGACCTGCCCTGCTCCACTTGTCCACATGTCCGTGGTTAAGTGGACATTGGGTACAACTGCATTTTTTAGGACACTGGTGAGTCTTTTTCTGACGTCCGTGTACATTCTCGGTATCGCCTGCCTGGAGAAGTGGAACCTAGATGGTATTTGGTAACGGGGGCACACTACCTCAAGAAATTGTCTAGTTCCCTGTGAACTAACGGCGGATACCGGACGCACGTCTAACACCAACATAGTTGTCAAGGCCTCAGTTATCCGCTTTGCAACAGGATGACTGCTGTGATATTTCATCTTCCTCGCAAAGGACTGTTGGACAGTCAATTGCTTGGTGGAAGTAGTAAAAGTGGGCTTACGACTTCCCCTCTGGGATGACCATCGACTCCCAGCAGCAACAACAGCAGCGCCAGCAGCAGTAGGCGTTACACGCAAGGATGCATCGGAGGAATCCCAGGCAGGAGAGGACTCGTCAGAATTGCCAGTGACATGGCCTGCAGGACTATTGGCATTCCTGGGGAAGGAGGAAATTGACACTGAGGGAGTTGGTGGGGTGGTTTGCGTGAGCTTGGTTACAAGAGGAAAGGATTTACTGGTCAGTGGACTGCTTCCGCTGTCGCCCAAAGTTTTTGAACTTGTCACTGACTTATTATGAATGCGCTGCAGGTGACGTATAAGGGAGGATGTTCCGAGGTGGTTAACGTCCTTACCCCTACTTATTACAGCTTGACAAAGGCAACACACGGCTTGACAAATGTTGTCCGCATTTCTGGTGAAATACTTCCACACCGAAGAGCTGATTTTTTTGGTATTTTCACCAGGCATGTCAATGGCCATATTCCTCCCACGGACAACAGGTGTCTCCCCGGGTGCCTGACTTAAACAAACCACCTCACCATCAGAATCCTCCTTGTCAATTTCCTCCCCAGCGCCAGCAACACCCATATCCTCCTCATCCTGGTGTACTTCAACACTGACATCTTCAATCTGACTATCAGGAACTGGACTGCGGGTGCTCCTTCCAGCACTTGCAGGGGGCGTGCAAATGGTGGAAGGCGCATGCTCTTCACGTCCAGTGTTGGGAAGGTCAGGCATCGCAACCGACACAATTGGACTCTCCTTGTGGATTTGGGATTTCGAAGAACGCACAGTTCTTTGCTGTGCTTTTGCCAGCTTGAGTCTTTTCATTTTTCTTGCGAGAGGCTGAGTGCTTCCATCCTCATGTGAAGCTGAACCACTAGCCATGAACATAGGCCAGGGCCTCAGCCGTTCCTTGCCACTCCGTGTGGTAAATGGCATATTGGCAAGTTTACGCTTCTCCTCTGACAATTTTATTTTAGATTTTTGAGTCCTTTTTTTACTGATATTTGGTGTTTTGGATTTTACATGCTCTGTACTATGACATTGGGCATCGGCCTTGGCAGACGACGTTGATGGCATTTCATCGTCTCGGCCATGACTAGTGGCAGCAGCTTCAGCACGAGGTGGAAGTCGATCTTGATCTTTCCCTATTTTTGGAACCTCAACATTTTTGTTCTCCATATTTTAATAGGCACAACTAAAAGGCACCTCAGGTAAACAATGGAGATGGATGGATACTAGTATACTTATGGATGACGAGCGACTGCCGACACAGAGGTAGCTACAGCCGTGGACTACCGTACTGTGTCTGCTGCTAATATATAGACTGGATGATAATGAGATAAAATTAAAATATATATATATATCACACTAGTACTGCAGCCGGACAGGTATATATTATGTAATGACGGACCTGCTGGACACTGTCTGTCAGCACTGCAGACTCCTAAAGTAAGCTACTAGTATCAAGAAGATAGAAAAAAAAAAAAACACGGGTAGGTGGTATACAATTATGGATGGACGAGCGACTGCCGACACAGAGGTAGCTACAGCCGTGGACTACCGTACTGTGTCTGCTGCTAATATAGACTGGATGATAATGAGATAAAATTAAAATATATATATATCACACTAGTACTGCAGCCGGACAGGTATATATTATGTAATGACGGACCTGCTGGACACTGTCTGTCAGCACTGTAGACTCCTAAAGTAAGCTACTAGTATCAAGAAGATAGAAAGAGAAAAAAAACCACGGGTAGGTGGTATACAATTATGGATGGACGAGCGACTGCCGACACAGAGGTAGCTACAGCCGTGGACTACCGTACTGTGTCTGCTGCTAATATATAGACTGGATGATAATGATTTAAAATTAAAATATATATATATATCACACTAGTACTGCAGCCGGACAGGTATATATTATGTAATGACGGACCTGCTGGACACTGTCTGTCAGCACTGCAGACTCCTAAAGTAAGCTACTAGTATCAAGAAGATAGAAAAAAAAAAAACACAGGTAGGTGGTATACAATTATGGATGGACGAGCGACTGCCGACACAGAGGTAGCTACAGCCGTGGACTACCGTACCGTGTCTGCTGCTAATATAGACTGGATGATAATGAGATAAAATTAAAATATATATATATATCACACTAGTACTGCAGCCGGACAGGTATATATTATGTAATGACGGACCTGCTGGACACTGTCTGTCAGACTCAGCACTGCAGACTCCTAAAGTAAGCTACTAGTATCAAGAAGATAGAAAAAAAAAAAACCACGGGTAGGTGGTATACAATTATGGATGGACGAGCGACTGCCGACACAGAGGTAGCTACAGCCGTGGACTACCGTACTGTGTCTGCTGCTAATATAGACTGGATGATAATGAGATAAAATTAAAATATATATATATCACACTAGTACTGCAGCCGGACAGGTATATATTATGTAATGACCGACCTGCTGGACACTGTCTGCAGAATGCGTTTATAAAAACACCACACGACGAGTGTTTAACTTTTTCAGGCAGACAATCACAATATACTGGTGGTCAGCAGACAATCACAATACTGGTGGTCAGTGGTCACTGGTCAGTCACACTGGCAGTGGCACTCTGGCAGCAAAAGTGTGCACTGCACTGTACTTAAAATATGTACTCCTGCTATAACTGCTCCCCAGTCTCCCCCACAATTAAGCTGTGTGAGCAGTGAGCACTCAGCACAGTCAGATAATGATATACAGTATTACATATGATGCAGCACACTGGGCTGAGCACAGACATGGTATGTGACTGTGTCACACTGTGTATCGTTTTTTTTCAGGCAGAGAACGGATTAATTAAACTGGTGGTCACTGGTCACACTATCAGCAGCAAGTAGTACTCCTCCTAATAATATGCTCCCCAAAATTTGTGTCTCTCTCTAGTACTCTAGTCTAAACGGAGAGGACGCCAGCCACGTCCTCTCCCTATCAATCTCAATGCACGTGTGAAAATGGCGGCGACGCGCGGCTCCTTATATAGAATCCGAGTCTCGCGATAGAATACGAGCCTCGCGAGAATCCGACAGCGGGATGATGACGTTCGGGCGCGCTCGGGTTAACCGAGCAAGGCGGGAAGATCCGAGTCGCTCGGCCCCGTGTAAAAAAACCTGAAGTTCGGGCGGGTTCGGATTCCGAGGAACCGAACCCGCTCATCTCTAGTGTAAACTAAACACTTACATGCACTGTCTGCCACTAACTGCAGCATAAGACACTGGCTGGCCTGGCACTCAATCCTCTATCCCTGTAACAGCAGCAGCACTGACGGTGACAGCCGCATGCAGGTCACTGTCAGTGCTGCTGCTGCTGCATCTGCTGCTGCTGCTGCCCAATCACTGTGACAGGGGCGTGCTTTCATGGCTGAAAGCACGTCCCTGCTGCACTGCGGCACCTCTATAGGTGCTGCTTCTAATGCTTTTTTTAATGGGCTTCTACAGCCCTCTGCATGGCCACGCCCCCTGCCCGCCCCCTGCTTCCAGCAATTTACAACTAGTAGCGAGAGGCACCATTCAAGGTGCCTCTGCAATCGTTTTTTTAATGCTAAAACACATTAGGTTACTATAAGAAGATACTTATGACACAGAACATGTCATAAGTATCTTCTCTATATTTTTTTAATCCCTTTAATGACAGGGGAGGCACTGCCTCCCCTGACTGCACGCCCCTGGTGTCTCCCCCCTTCCTTAAAAAATAAAAAAAGGGAAAACAAATACGGTGTGTGAATATGTGTGTGTGTGAATGACATGACTTACAGAATTGTATAGTGATAAAGTGGATTGCTTTTTCCTCCTTTCTGTCTGTTCCCATTGCTTGTATTACATTATTTCATATCTTCAAAGCAAATGTATAATTTTAACCATTTAGTGATTTATAATAATTAATCACTAATTATGTACCTTTTAATAACACACTAGCAAAGGTTGTACCTAGAAATATATCTTTAAATCATTAGGAATATTCTGTTCATGGAAGAATGCACGCCAGTCACATAGAATGTAAAACGTAATAATGTATTTCCACAAACAATTTATACTCATAGAATTCACTTTTATCATTAAACAGTATTGGTCAAATACAATGCAGGTCACCACAGAATATTTTCACAGGTTCAAACTATATAAGTGGTGATGTTACAAGCTGCCCTCCAGTGCATGGCATCGTGGGGAAAGCAGGGAAGAGGCGGCCATCATGAACATTACCAAAGTTGGTTACTACATATATAGGGGCATGGGCTGCTCCCAGTTTTATGAATAGCCTAGCTGCCTGGGAGCCGGGGACAGACCGCGGTGCCTGCATGACTTGTGACTTCACCATGACTTGTGGCTTGGAAAACTGAACGCCAAATACTGTGGTTTCGGGAAAGGTACAAAATTGTGTAGTTAGAAACAGGTTGAGGAGAATATTTTGAAGAATAGTTTTGACAACTGTAGTCTGCTTTGAGCAGAGCTTTTACTAAATCACTGTAATAATTGTGCAATACAATCACATGCAACAGAGTGGCATTATTTTCCTTCTTATCTGTTTACTTTCCTTCCATAATAGTTCACTTCAATTAACTAATGCATTCTTTCATAAGCTGGCCATACATTAGAACGACTCACAAATGAGCAATGTCGCTAACGATTTCCCTTGAACTCCCCGGCAGTCCTGGACTCTTGATATAGGACCCTATTCAGGTTGGATTGCAGATTCTGTTAAAAAGCAGAATCTGCAATCCCTTCTATTGCATGCCGGGGAACGCCCAGCATAGGACAGGGCCATCCAGCATGCTGACCGTCCCGCCCAGCGGCTTCGACCGGTTGCAGCAGCTGTGGATGACCCCCAGCCTAGCTGCGAATACAGGAACACTGCTGCCATCTTTTCTTTTGTGGTGGCTGCGTGTGACGTCATGCAGCTGCCCCAAAAATGGTCCTACCCCTACATTGATTCAACGCCCAGACATTACCATCCGTGATATCACCCACTCTATCCGTTACATTAGCCATCTTGGGGCGTTCAGGACGGCAGGCCAGGTGCTGTGTTACAGAGTCAGGGCCTCTGGGGATCTGGGCGTGACTGTGGCGGGGAGGCACTTCTGTGACATCACGCGCAGAGGAGGCTCCGGGGCTCAGAGAGCATGCGTCGCAGGGAGGGCTATGACTGGCAGCAGCTCCTGCGGCTGGCCAGGAGTTACTCATCGGTGCCCTGGTCGCAGTGGCTGCGTTGGCCGGACCGTGACCACAAAACAGTGGCCAAACGCCGCCGTGCCCCCCTCCCACTCAGCGACTGCCTCTGCCTGTCAATCAGGCAGAGGCAATCACTAGGCAATGACAGCCGTTGGCTGTCAGCCATGCGCCAGCGCACTGGTGTCGGTGCATGCGCAGTTCTGACCTGATCGCTGCGCTGTGATGAACTGCAGCGAGCGATCAGGTCAGAATGACCCTCATACGAAGCTGCAGTAAAAGTTTCTTTTCCCCCTATCTACAGTGCAGAGACTTGCTGCAGATGCAGTGGCATACCCTCCAGCTGTACCTTTTTGGCAGGTATAGAATCTTTTTTTTATGGTCTGTACCGATTTCTGGCTCTCCAAACTTCCATTGAAAGTATAGGAAAAGGGACATGGCCATGCCACTCTACCTGTGGCCACGCCCCCTGTTCGAATTTGTCCTGATTTTTCTGTGTAAATTGTATGTTGCTGCAGATGCAGTGGGCCTATTATGGGGTGTGGATCTGGAGCTGCAGCTCCATCAGCCCCATTGTTAATCCTGCTCTGGGAACACACACACAGCAGCCAAAGGGCAGAGCCTCCCATTGGATGTAACCTTTGTTGGGAGGGCATTTCTCGTCCAATCAGCTGTGGATAGGGTGTGATAGACCTGCTGCTAACCCAGGGGTGGGCAATTATTTCAGCTGGGGGGCCGCTTAACACTTTCAGCGAATATTCGAGGGCCACACACAAAATACTCAAAAAGAGTCCCCTTTTTACACATTATGGCAGACAGCATGCCCTTTTTTACACATTAAGGCAGACAGCGTCCCCTTTTTTACACATTAAGTCAGACAGCGTCCCCTTTTTTACACATTACGGCAGTCAGCGTGCCCTTTTTTACACATTAAGGCAGACAGCATGCCCTTTTTTACACATTACGGCAGACAGCATCCCCTTTTTACACATTACGGCAGACAGCGTGCCCTTTTTACACATTGTGGCAGAGTCCCCTTTTTACACATTACGGCAGACAGCATGCCCTTTTTACACATTACGGCAGACAGCGTCCCCCTTTTTACACATTACGGCAGACAGCGTGCCCTTTTTACACATTATGGCAGACAGCATGCCCTTTTTACACATTACGGCAGACAGCGTGCCCTTTTTTACACATTACGGCAGACAGCGTGCCCTTTTTACACATTATGGCAGACAGCGTGCCCTTTTTACACATTACGACAGACAGTGTGCCCTTTTTTACATATTACGGCAGACAGCGTGCCCTTTTTTACACATTACGGCAGTCAGCGTGCCCTTTTTTACCCCCCTTTCCCCCCCCCTCCCCTAAACCTATATAGCAGTCCCTAACCCGCTTCCCACCCTCCCCTAAACCCATATTGCAGTTTTTAACTCCCCTCCCTCCCCTCCCCTTAACCTATATGGCAGCTTAAGCACTGATCCAGGGGCTGGCTGGACAGGGGGTTTACCTGTTTTACCCACTGGCAGACGATCCCCGCTGTCCGATGATCCGCGCTGCTGCCCGGAATCAGTGCTGCTGTGGCCTCTGCCCGCTCCTGCTCCCACTCGCTGCCCGCCGTTTCTCCTCACTGGCCACCGCTTCTCCTTACTGGCCGCCGCTCCTGCTCACTACCCGCCCCCCCCCCCGTGCCGCCCAGCGCATAACAACAGAGGAAATCACGGTCAGCTGACCCTGTGACGTGACCGGGATTTCCTCAGCGGCGCCGCGTCTGGGAGCAGTGTAGTGCAATGACAAGTGGCTCAGCTTGTCAGGCCACTTGTCATTGCACTCTGATGGGGCACAGCGGGCTAGGCAGGATCGGTCCGCGGGCCGCATCACCAACCCTATGCTAACCCATTGAGAGCTCCTATCCACTCCCAGCATTATCCACACAGTCACAGAGTGACAGATCTGGGCAATTATATAGGATATATATATATATATATATATATGGCTGTAGTATGGTATGCCGGCGGCCGGGCTCCCGGCGAATAGCATACCAGCGCCGGGATCCCGACCGCCGGCATACCGACAGTGCAGCGAGCGCAAATGATCCCCTTGCGGGCTTGCTGCGCTCACCACACTGTCGGTACGCTATTTATTCTCCCTCCAGGGGGGTCGTGGACCCCCAAGAGGGAGAAAAAGTGTCGGTATGCCGGCTGTCGGGATTCCTGCCCCAGAAACTGTGCGCCGGGATCCCGACAGCCAGCAAACTGAAGACCACCCATATATATATATATATATATATATATATATATATAGACAGCAAAAAAAACGAGGCGGCACTCAGAGACTTGTACTTCAACGTGACTTTAGTGAAAACACAGCATATCAACGTTTCGGGGCGCAGAGCCCCTTCATCAGGATAAGCAGTGAACAATACAAAACACCCTTAAATAGGTACACTCACCCCCTGAGGTCCACCCCATGCCGGGTCGCCGCGGCCGCGGTGCTCCAGGCCCGTCATCTGCCTCCCTGGAGTGATCACTTCCGCCGGAAGTGACGTCGCGAGGTGACGACGCGGGTCCCGGCCGCGTTACCATAGCGACCCTGTGAAGCAACACACACTCGTTCAGGAGCAGCCTGCTAACAGTACAGAAATTAGGATCCTGGTTATACATATATCAAAACAGCAGCTCGAAGGAGCCTAACATTGTAAAGTGCATCAGATCATTTCATAATGTAAGGTGCATCAGTGAATAGAAATAAAGTGCATCAGTGAAAGAATATCAATAAAACAGTGTGCAAACAGTATTAAAAAAAGTGTAAAAACTGAACACTCATGTGCCATCATTCATATAAGTCTCATAACAAGCTCTCCATTCAGAGAGCAGGTCATATATCACATCTCTGCTTACGGCTCTCAAGTGTGAAATGTGCAATATACGTGTAAGTAACCTGTAGCCTGTTCTGTACTCCCAGGACACTTCCCAAACAGTACCTCTGAAGTACAATAGTGACAATCCTTATCAACACCAACAATTAAAAATAACACAATTAAAACATCACCAGCCAATACATACAAGAGATCTGTGTGTGAATGACACAAATACCCATAAATAAAAAATGCTGGACATGAAAATACATAATACATAAAGCACATAAGGAGAGCACATATAGACTTACACTGGGAATTTAACCCAGACATATTTGTAATTATTCATGGGGTGGGTGTGGGGTGCGGTGGCCCCTGTGTCGGTATGGCTGGGCTGCTTCAGGTCGGCACACCCTAACACTTTATTAACACTTATGATTTTCCCTATCACTTTGAATATATTATTTTAATCACACCACTTACATAGCACTTCTGTGCTTCTTATTAACCCTTATTAATTCACACCTGTGTGCTGAACGGGGGTGGCCAACCTGTGCCGACATCATGGGGTCCTGCACCCCGGACCCATACCTAGTATTAGGGACCCCCAGTGACGGAGAAGCCTTGTCGATCGGCCTGGGGGCTTAACCCTATATCTGCAGATATACGCAACTAAGATCTCCGTATTATCTGACTATTATGTAGTAATATTTTTCACTCTGTGTGCATTAGGGAACACATTGTTTTTTCCTACACAGAATTACCCCTCCCTTTTAGCACCTGAGTGACATTACAATCTGATTGAGCAGCTTCCATTTTGTGCATTGTATTTAGAGAGGCATGGATGGGTCAGCATTAGGAGGGATTGCTGACTCCAGAGTGCCATAGGGGAAGCCAGGGGTATCTCCAGGTAAGCTTGCTCTCAGATGCTGTAGGAGCCATTACCATGTGGCCTTACACTGGGAATTTAACCCAGACATATTTGTAATTATTCATGGGGTGGATGTGGGGTGCAGTGGCCCCTGTGTCGGTATGGCTGGGCTGCTTCAGGTTGGCACACCCTAACACTTTATTAACACTTATGATTTTCCCTATCACTTTGTATATATTATTTTAATCACACCACTTACATAGCACTTCTGTGCTTCTTATTAACCCTTATTAATTCTCACCTGTGTGCTGACCTGGGGTGGCCGACCTGTGCCGACATCATGGGGTCCTGCACCCCGGACACATACCTAGTATTAGGGACCCCCCAGTGACGGAGAAGCCTTGTCGATCGGCCTGGGGGCTTAACCCTATATCTGCAGATATACGCAACTAAGATCTCCGTATTATCTGACTATTATGTAGTAATATTTTTCACTCAGTGTGCATTAGGGAACACATTGTTTTTTCCTACACAGAATTACCCCTCCCTTTTAGCACCTGAGTGACATTACAATCTGATTGAGCAGCTTTCCATTTTGTGCATTGTATTTAGAGAGGCATGGATGGGTCAGCATTAGGAGGGATTGCTGACTCCAGAGTGCCATAGGGGAAGCCAGGGGTATCTCCTGGTAAGCTGGCTCTCAGATGCTGTAGGAGCCATTACCATGTGGCCTTACACTGGGAATTTAACCCAGACATATTTGTAATTATTCATGGGGTGGGTGTGGGGTGCGGTGGCCCCTGAGTGTTGGTATGGCTGGGCTGCTTCAGGTCGGCACACCCTAACACTTTATTAACACTTATGATTTTCCCTATCACTTTGTATATATTATTTTAATCACACCACTTACATAGCACTTCTGTGCTTCTTATTAACCCTTATTAATTCTCACCTGTGTGCTGACCTGGGGTGGCCGACCTGTGCCGACATCATGGGGTCCTGCACCCCGGACCCATACCTAGTATTAGGGACCCCCAGTGACGGAGAAGCCTTGTCGATCGGCCTGGGGGCTTAACCCTATATCTGCAGATATACGCAACTATGATCTCCGTATTATCTGACTATTATGTAGTAATATTTTTCACTCGGTGTGCATTAGGGAACACATTGTTTTCCCCACACAGAATTACCCCTCCCTTTTAGCACCTGAGTGACATTACAATCTGATTGAGCAGCTTTCCATTTTGTGCATTGTATTTAGAGAGGCATGGATGGGTCAGCATTAGGAGGGATTGCTGACTCCAGAGTGCCATAGGGGAAGCCAGGGGTATCTCCAGGTAAGCTGGCTCTCAGATGCTGTAGGAGCCATTACCATGTGGCCTTACACTGGGAATTTAACCCAGACATATTTGTAATTATTCATGGGGTGGGTGTGGGGTGCGGTGGCCCCTGTGTGTCGGTATGGCTGGGCTGCTTCAGGTCGGCACACCCTAACACTTTATTAACACTTGTGATTTTCCCTATCACTTTGTATATATTTTTGTATTATTTTAATCACACCACTTACATAGCACTTCTGTGCTTCTTATTAACCCTTATTAATTCTCACCTGTGTGCTGAACGGGGGTGGCCAACCTGTGCCGACATCATGGGGTCCTGCACCCCGGACCCATACCTAGTATTAGGGACCCCCAGTGACGGAGAAGCCTTGTCGATCGGCCTGGGGGCTTAACCCTATATCTGCAGATATACGCAACTAAGATCTCTGTATTATCTGACTATTATGTAGTAATATTTTTCACTCGGTGTGCATTAGGGAACACATTGTTTTTTCCTACACAGAATTACCCCTCCCTTTTAGCACCTGAGTGACATTACAATCTGATTGAGCAGCTTTCCATTTTGTGCATTGTATTTAGAGAGGCATGGATGGGTCAGCATTAGGAGGGATTGCTGACTCCAGAGTGCCATAGGGGAAGCCAGGGGTATCTCCAGGTAAGCTGGCTCTCAGATGCTGTAGGAGCCATTACCATGTGGCCTTACACTGGGAATTTAACCCAGACATATTTGTAATTATTCATGGGGTGGATGTGGGGTGCAGTGGCCCCTGTGTCGGTATGGCTGGGCTGCTTCAGGTTGGCACACCCTAACACTTTATTAACACTTATGATTTTCCCTATCACTTTGTATATATTATTTTAATCACACCACTTACATAGCACTTTTGTGCTTCTTATTAACCCTTATTAATTCTCACCTGTGTGCTGACCTGGGGTGGCTGACCTGTGCCAACATCATGGGGTCCTGCACCCCGGACACATACCTAGTATTAGGGACCCCCCAGTGACGGAGAAGCCTTGTCGATCGGCCTGGGGGCTTAACCCTATATCTGCAGATATACGCAACTAAGATCTCCGTATTATCTGACTATTATGTAGTAATATTTTTCACTCGGTGTGCATTAGGGAACACATTGTTTTTTCCTACACAGAATTACCCCTCCCTTTTAGCACCTGAGTGACATTACAATCTGATTGAACAGCTTTCCATTTTGTGCATTGTATTTAGAGAGGCATGGATGGGTCAGCATTAGGAGGGATTGCTGACTCCAGAGTGCCATAGGGGAAGCCAGGGGTATCTCCAGGTAAGCTGGCTCTCAGATGCTGTAGGAGCCATTACCATGTGGCCTTACACTGGGAATTTAACCCAGACATATTTGTAATTATGCATGGGGTGGGTGTGGGGTGCGGTGGCCCCTGTGTCGGTATGGCTGGGCTGCTTCAGGTCGGCACACCCTAACACTTTATTAACACTTATGATTTTCCCTATCACATTGTGTATATTATTTTAATCACACCACTTACATAGCACTTCTGTGCTTCTTATTAACCCTTATTAATTCTCACCTGTGTGCTGACCTGGGGTGGCCGACCTGTGCCAACATCATGGGGTCCTGCACCCCGGACCCATACCTAGTATTAGGGACCCCCAGTGACGGAGAAGCCTTGTCGATCGGCCTGGGGGCTTAACCCTATATCTGCAGATATACGCAACTATGATCTCCGTATTATCTGACTATTATGTAGTAATATTTTTCACTCTGTGTGCATTAGGGAACACATTGTTTTTTCCCACACAGAATTACCCCTCTCTTTTAGCACCTGAGTGACATTACAATCTGATTGAGCAGCTTTCCATTTTGTGCATTGTATTTAGAGAGGCATGGATGGGTCAGCATTAGGAGGGATTGCTGACTCCAGAGTGCCATAGGGGAAGCCAGGGGTATCTCCAGGTAAGCTGGCTCTCAGATGCTGTAGGAGCCATTACCATGTGGCCTTACACTGGGAATTTAACCCAGACATATTTGTAATTATGCATGGGGTGGGTGTGGGGTGCGGTGGCCCCTGTGTCGGTATGGCTGGGCTGCTTCAGGTCGGCACACCCTAACACTTATTAACACTTATGATTTTCCCTATCACTTTGTATATATTATTTTAATCACACCACTTACATAGCACTTCTGTGCTTCTTATTAACCCTTATTAATTCTCACCTGTGTGCTGACCTGGGGTGGCCGACCTGTGCCGACATCATGGGGTCCTGCACCCCGGACCCATACTTAGTATTAGGGACCCCCAGTGACGGAGAAGCCTTGTCGATCGGCCTGGGGGCTTAACCCTATATCTGCAGATATACGCAACTATGATCTCCGTATTATCTGACTATTATGTAGTAATATTTTTCACTCGGTGTGCATTAGGGAACACATTGTTTTTCCCCACACAGAATTACCCCTCCCTTTTAGCACCTGAGTGACATTACAATCTGATTGAGCAGCTTTCCATTTTGTGCATTGTATTTAGAGAGGCATGGATGGGTCAGCATTAGGAGGGATTGCTGACTCCAGAGTGCCATAGGGGAAGCCAGGGGTATCTCCAGGTAAGCTGGCTCTCAGATGCTGTAGGAGCCATTACCATGTGGCCTTACACTGGGAATTTAACCCAGACATATTTGTAATTATTTATGGGGTGGGTGTGGGGTGCGGTGGCCCCTGTGTCGGTATGGCTGGGCTGCTTCAGGTCGGCACACCCTAACACTTTATTAACAGTTATGATTTTTCCTATCACTTTGTATATATTATTGTAATCACACCACTTACATAGCACTTCTGTGCTTCTAATTAACCCTTATTAATTCTCACCTGTATGCTGACCTGGGGTGGCCGACCTGTGCCGACATCATGGGGTCTTGCACCCCGGACCCATACCTAGTATTAGGGACCCCCAGTGATGGAGAAGCCTTGTCGATCGGCCTGGGGGCTTAACCCTATATCTGCAGATATACGCAACTAAGATCTCCGTATTATCTGACTATTGGCCCTCATTCCGAGTTGTTCGCCCGCAAGCTGCTTTTAGCAGCATTGCACACGCTAAGCCGCCGCCTACTCGGAGTGAATCTTAGCATCTTAAAATTGCAAACGAAAGATTCGCAATATTGCGATAAGACATCTCTGTGCAGTTTCTGAGTAGCTCGAGACTTACTCTGCCAGTGCGATCAGTTCAGTGCTTGTCGTTCCTGGTTTGACGTCACAAACACACCCAGCGTTCGCCCAGACACTCCTCCGTTTCTCCAGCCACTCCCGGGTTTTTCCCAGAAACGGTAGCGTTTTTTCCCACACGCCCCTAAAACGGCCTGTTTCCGCCCAGAAACACCCACTTCCTGTCAATCACATTACGATCACCAGAACGATGAAAAAACCGTGAGTAATATTCCTAACTGCTTAGCAAATTTACTTGGCGCAGTCGCAGTGCGAACATTGCGCATGCGCATTAAGCAAAAAATCGCTGCGATGCGAAGAAAATTACCGAGCGAACAACTCGGAATGACCACCATTATGTAGTAATATTTTTCACTCGGTGTGCATTAGGGAACACATTGTTTTTTCCCACACAGAATTACCCCTCCCTTTTAGCACCTGAGTGACATTACAATCTGATTGAGCAGCTTTCCATTTTGTGCATTGTATTTAGAGAGGCATGGATGGGTCAGCATTAGGAGGGATTGCTGACTCCAGAGTGCCATAGGGGAAGCCAGGGGTATCTCCAGGTAAGCTGGCTCTCAGATGCTGTAGGAGCCATTACCATGTGGCCTTACACTGGGAATTTAACCCAGACATATTTGTAATTATGCATGGGGTGGGTGTGGGGTGCGGTGGCCCCTGTGTCGGTATGGCTGGGCTGCTTCAGGTCGGCACACCCTAACACTTTATTAACACTTATGATTTTCCCTATCACTTTGTATATATTATTTTAATCACACCACTTACATAGCACTTCTGTGCTTCTTATTAACCCTTATTAATTCTCACCTGTGTGCTGACCTGGGGTGGCCGACCTGTGCCAACATCATGGGGTCCTGCACCCCGGACCCATACCTAGTATTAGGGACCCCCAGTGACGGAGAAGCCTTGTCGATCGGCCTGGGGGCTTAACCCTATATCTGCAGATATACGCAACTATGATCTCCGTATTATCTGACTATTATGAAGTAATATTTTTCACTCTGTGTGCATTAGGGAACACATTGTTTTTTCCCACACAGAATTACCCCTCTCTTTTAGCACCTGAGTGACATTACAATCTGATTGAGCAGCTTTCCATTTTGTGCATTGTATTTAGAGAGGCATGGATGGGTCAGCATTAGGAGGGATTGCTGACTCCAGAGTGCCATAGGGGAAGCCTAGGGTATCTCCAGGTAAGCTGGCTCTCAGATGCTGTAGGAGCCATTACCATGTGGCCTTACACTGGGAATTTAACCCAGACATATTTGTAATTATGCATGGGGTGGGTGTGGGGTGCGGTGGCCCCTGTGTCGGTATGGCTGGGCTGCTTCAGGTCGGCACACCCTAACACTTATTAACACTTATGATTTTCCCTTTCACTTTGTATATATTATTTTAATCACACCACTTACATAGCACTTCTGTGCTTCTTATTAACCTTTATTAATTCTCACCTGTGTGCTGACCTGGGGTGGCCGACCTGTGCCGACATCATGGGGTCCTGCACCCCGGACCCATACCTAGTATTAGGGACCCCCAGTGACGGAGAAGCCTTGTCGATCGGCCTGGGGGCTTAACCCTATATCTGCAGATATACGCAACTGTGATCTCCGTATTATCTGACTATTATGTAGTAATATTTTTCACTCTGTATGCATTAGGGAACACATTGTTTTTTCCCACACAGAATTACCCCTCTCTTTTAGCACCTGAGTGACATTACAATCTGATTGAGCAGCTTTCCATTTTGTGCATTGTATTTAGAGAGGCATGGATGGGTCAGCATTAGGAGGGATTGCTGACTCCAGAGTGCCATAGGGGAAGCCAGGGGTATCTCCAGGTAAGCTGGCTCTCAGATGCTGTAGGAGCCATTACCATGTGGCCTTACACTGGGAATTTAACCCAGACATATTTGTAATTATGCATGGGGTGGGTGTGGGGTGCGGTGGCCCCTGTGTCGGTATGGCTGGGCTGCTTCAGGTCGGCACACCCTAACACTTATTAACACTTATGATTTTCCCTATCACTTTGTATATATTATTTTAATCACACCACTTACATAGCACTTCTGTGCTTCTTATTAACCCTTATTAATTCTCACCTGTGTGCTGACCTGGGGTGGCCGACCTGTGCCGACATCATGGGGTCCTGCACCCCGGACCCATACCTAGTATTAGGGACCCCCAGTGACGGAGAAGCCTTGTCGATCGGCCTGGGGGCTTAACCCTATATCTGCAGATATACGCAACTGTGATCTCTGTATTATCTGACTATTATGTAGTAATATTTTTCACTCGGTGTGCATTAGGGAACACATTGTTTTTCCCCACACAGAATTACCCCTCCCTTTTAGCACCTGAGTGACATTACAATCTGATTGAGCAGCTTTCCATTTTGTGCATTGTATTTAGAGAGGCATGGATGGGTCAGCATTAGGAGGGATTGCTGACTCCAGAGTGCCATAGGGGAAGCCAGGGGTATCTCCAGGAAAGCTGGCTCTCAGATGCTGTAGGAGCCATTACCATGTGGCCTTACACTGGGAATTTAACCCAGACATATTTGTAATTATGCATGGGGTGGGTGTGGGGTGCGGTGGCCCCTGTGTCGGTATGGCTGGGCTGCTTCAGGTCGGCACACCCTAACACTTTATTAACACTTATGATTTTCCCTATCACTTTGTATATATTATTTTAATCACACCACTTACATAGCACTTCTGTGCTTCTTATTAACCCTTATTAATTCTCACCTGTGTGCTGACCTGGGGTGGCCGACCTGTGCCGACATCATGGGGTCCTGCACCCCGGACCCATACCTAGTATTAGGGACCCCTAGTGACGGAGAAGCCTTGTCGATCGGCCAGGGGGCTTAACCCTATATCTGCAGATATACGCAACTATGATCTCCGTATTATCTGACTATTATGTAGTAATATTTTTCACTCGGTGTGCATTAGGGAACACATTGTTTTTCCCCACACAGAATTACCCCTCCCTTTTAGCACCTGAGTGACATTACAATCTGATTGAGCAGCTTTCCATTTTGTGCATTGTATTTAGAGAGGCATGGATGGATCAGCATTAGGAGGGATTGCTGACTCCAGAGTGCCATAGGGGAAGCCAGGGGTATCTCCTGGTAAGCTGGCTCTCAGATGCTGTAGGAGCCATTACCATGTGGCCTTACACTGGGAATTTAACCCAGACATATTTGTAATTATTTATGGGGTGGGTGTGGGGTGCGGTGGCCCCTGTGTCGGTATGGCTGGGCAGCTTCAGGTCGGCACACCCTAACACTTTATTAACAGTTATGATTTTTCCTATCACTTTGTATATATTATTTTAATCACACCACTTACATAGCACTTCTGTGCTTCTAATTAACCCTTATTAATTCTCACCTGTATGCTGACCTGGGGTGGCCGACCTGTGCCGACATCATGGGGTCCTGCACCCCGGACCCATACCTAGTATTAGGGACCCCCAGTGATGGAGAAGCCTTGTCTATCGGCCTGGGGGCTTAACCCTATATCTGCAGATATACGCAACTAAGATCTCCGTATTATCTGACTATTGGCCCTCATTCCGAGTTGTTCGCCCGCAAGCTGCTTTTAGCAGCATTGCACACGCTAAGCCGCCGCCTACTCGGAGTAAATCTTAGCATCTTAAAATTGCAAACGAAAGATTCGCAATATTGCGATAAGACATCTCTGTGCAGTTTCTGAGTAGCTCGAGACTTACTCTGCCAGTGCGATCAGTTCAGTGCTTGTCGTTCCTGGTTTGACGTCACAAACACACCCAGCGTTCGCCCAGACACTCCTCCGTTTCTCCAGCCACTCCCGGGTTTTTCCCAGAAACGGTAGCGTTTTTTCCCACACGCCCCTAAAACGGCCTGTTTCCGCCTAGAAACACCCACTTCCTGTCAATCACATTACGATCACCAGAACGATGAAAAAACCGTGAGTAATATTCCTAACTGCTTAGCAAATTTACTTGGCGCAGTCGCAGTGCGAACATTGCGCATGCGCATTAAGCAAAAAATCGCTGCGATGCGAAGAAAATTACCGAGCGAACAACTCGGAATGACCACCATTATGTAGTAATATTTTTCACTCGGTGTGCATTAGGGAACACATTGTTTTTCCCCACACAGAAATACCCCTCCCTTTTAGCACCTGAGTTACATTACAATCTGATTGAGCAGCTTTCCATTTTGTGCATTGTATTTAGAGAAGCATGGATGGGTCAGCATTAGGAGGGATTGCTGACTCCAGAGTGCCATAGGGGAAGCCAGGGGTATCTCCAGGTAAGATGGCTCTCAGATGCTGTAGGAGCCATTACCATGTGGCCTTACACTGGGAATTTAACCCAGACATATTTGTAATTATTCATGGGGTGGGTGTGGGGTGCGGTGGCCCCTGTGTGTCGGTATGGCTGGGCTGCTTCAGGTCGGCACACCCTAACACTTTATTAACACTTATGATTTTCCCTATCACTTTGTATATATTATTTTAATCACACCACTTACATAGCACTTCTGTGCTTCTTATTAACCCTTATTAATTCTCACCTGTGTGCTGACCTGGGGTGGCCGACCTGTGCCGACATCATGGGGTCCTGCACCCCGGACCCATACCTAGTATTAGGGACCCCCAGTGACGGAGAAGCCTTGTCGATTGGCCTGGGGGCTTAACCCTATATCTGCAGATATACGCAACTAAGATCTCCGTATTATCTGACTATTATGTAGTACTATTTTTCACTCGGTGTGCATTAGGGAACACATTGTTTTTTCCCACACAGAATTACCCCTCCCTTTTAGCACCTGAGTGACATTACAATCTGATTGAGCAGCTTTCCATTTTGTGCATTGTATTTAGAGAGGCATGGATGGGTCAGCATTAGGAGGGATTGCTGACTCCAGAGTGCCATAGGGGAAGCCAGGGGTATCTCCAGGTAAGCTGGCTCTCAGATGCTGTAGGAGCCATTACCATGTGGCCTTACACTGGGAATTTAACCCAGACATATTTGTAATTATGCATGGGGTTGGTGTGGGGTGCGGTGGCCCCTGTGTCGGTATGGCTGGGCTGCTTCAGGTCGGCACACCCTAACACTTATTAACACTTATGATTTTCCCTATCACTTTGTATATATTATTTTAATCACACCACTTACATAGCACTTCTGTGCTTCTTATTAACCCTTATTAATTCTCACCTGTGTGCTGACCTGGGGTGGCCGACCTGTGCCGACATCATGGGGTCCTGCACCCCGGACCCATACCTAGTATTAGGGACCCCCAGTGACGGAGAAGCCTTGTCGTTCGGCCTGGGGGCTTAACCCTATATCTGCAGATATACGCAACTAAGATCTCCGTATTATCTGACTATTGGCCCTCATTCCGAGTTGTTCGCTCGCAAGCTGGTTTTAGCAGCATTGCACACGCTAAGCCGCCGCCTACTGGGAGTGAATCTTAGCATCTTAAAATTGCAAACGAAAGATTCGCAATATTGCGATAAGACATCTCTGTGCAGTTTCTGAGTAGCTCGAGACTTACTCTGCCAGTGCGATCAGTTCAGTGCTTGTCGTTCCTGGTTTGACGTCACAAACACACCCAGCGTTCGCCCAGACACTCCTCCGTTTCTCCAGCCACTCCCGGGTTTTTCCCAGAAACGGTAGCGTTTTTTCCCACACGCCCCTAAAACGGCCTGTTTCCGCCCAGAAACACCCACTTCCTGTCAATCACATTACGATCACCAGAACGATGAAAAAACCGTGAGTAATATTCCTAACTGCTTAGCAAATTTACTTGGCGCAGTCGCAGTGCGAACATTGCGCATGCGCATTAAGCAAAAAATCGCTGCGATGCGAAGAAAATTACAGAGCGAACAACTCGGAATGACCACCATTATGTAGTAATATTTTTCACTCGGTGTGCATTAGGGAACACATTGTTTTTCCCCACACAGAATTACCCCTCCCTTTTAGCACCTGAGTGACATTACAATCTGATTGAGCAGCTTTCCATTTTGTGCATTGTATTTAGAGAGGCATGGATGGATCAGTATTAGGAGGGATTGCTGACTCCAGAGTGCCATAGGGGAAGCCAGGGGTATCTCCTGGTAAGCTGGCTCTCAGATGCTGTAGGAGCCATTACCATGTGGCCTTACACTGGGAATTTAACCCAGACATATTTGTAATTATTTATGGGGTGGGTGTGGGGTGCGGTGGCCCCTGTGTCGGTATGGCTGGGCTGCTTCAGGTCGGCACACCCTAACACTTTATTAACAGTTATGTTTTTTCCTATCACTTTGTATATATTATTTTAATCACACCACTTACATAGCACTTCTGTGCTTCTAATTAACCCTTATTAATTCTCACCTGTATGCTGACCTGGGGTGGCCGACCTGTGCCGACATCATGGGGTCCTGCACCCCGGACCCATACCTAGTATTAGGGACCCCCAGTGATGGAGAAGCCTTGTCGATCGGCCTGGGGGCTTAACCCTATATCTGCAGATATACGCAACTAAGATCTCCGTATTATCTGACTATTGGCCCTCATTCCGAGTTGTTCGCTCGCAAGCTGGTATTAGCAGCATTGCACACGCTAAGCCGCCGCCTACTGGGAGTGAATCTTAGCATCTTAAAATTGCAAACGAAAGATTCGCAATATTGCGATAAGACATCTCTGTGCAGTTTCTGAGTAGCTCGAGACTTACTCTGCCAGTGCGATCAGTTCAGTGCTTGTCGTTCCTGGTTTGACGTCACAAACACACCCAGCGTTCGCCCAGACACTCCTCCGTTTCTCCAGCCACTCCCGGGTTTTTCCCAGAAACGGTAGCGTTTTTTCCCACACGCCCCTAAAACGGCCTGTTTCCGCCCAGAAACACCCTCTTCCTGTCAATCACATTACGATCACCAGAACGATGAAAAAACCATGAGTAATATTCCTAACTGCTTAGAAAATTTACTTGGCGCAGTCGCAGTGCGAACATTGCGCATGCGCATTAAGCAAAAAATCGCTGCGATGCGAAGAAAATTACCGAGCGAACAACTCGGAATGACCACCATTATGTAGTAATATTTTTCACTCGGTGTGCATTAGGGAACACATTGTTTTTTCCCACACAGAATTACCCCTCCCTTTTAGCACCTGAGTTACATTACAATCTGATTGAGCAGCTTTCCATTTTGTGCATTGTATTTAGAGAAGCATGGATGGGTCAGCATTAGGAGGGATTGCTGACTCCAGAGTGCCATAGGGGAAGCCAGGGGTATCTCCAGGTAAGATGGCTCTCAGATGCTGTAGGAGCCATTACCATGTGGCCTTACACTGGGAATTTATCCCAGACATATTTGTAATTATTCATGGGGTGGGTGTGGGGTACGGTGGCCCCTGTGTGTCGGTATGGCTGGGCTGCTTCAGGTCGGCACACCCTAACACTTTATTAACACTTATGATTTTCCCTATCACTTTGTATATATTATTTTAATCACACCACTTACATAGCACTTCTGTGCTTCTTATTAACCCTTATTAATTCTCACCTGTGTGCTGACCTGGGGTGGCCGACCTGTGCCAACATCATGGGGTCCTGCACCCCGGACCCATACCTAGTATTAGGGACCCCCAGTGACGGAGAAGCCTTGTCGATCGGCCTGGGGGCTTAACCCTATATCTGCAGATATACGCAACTATGATCTCCGTATTATCTGACTATTATGTAGTACTATTTTTCACTCGGTGTGCATTAGGGAACACATTGTTTTTTCCCACACAGAATTACCCCTCCCTTTTAGCACCTGAGTGACATTACAATCTGATTGAGCAGCTTTCCATTTTGTGCATTGTATTTAGAGAGGCATGGATGGGTCAGCATTAGGAGGGATTGCTGACTCCAGAGTGCCATAGGGGAAGCCAGGGGTATCTCCAGGTAAGCTGGCTCTCAGATGCTGTAGGAGCCATTACCATGTGGCCTTACACTGGGAATTTAACCCAGACATATTTGTAATTATGCATGGGGTGGGTGTGGGGTGCGGTGGCCCCTGTGTCGGTATGGCTGGGCTGCTTCAGGTCGGCACACCCTAACACTTATTAACACTTATGATTTTCCCTATCACTTTGTATATATTATTTTAATCACACCACTTACATAGCACTTCTGTGCTTCTTATTAACCCTTATTAATTCTCACCTGTGTGCTGACCTGGGGTGGCTGACCTGTGCCGACATCATGGGGTCCTGCACCCCGGACCCATACCTAGTATTAGGGACCCCCCAGTGACGGAGAAGCCTTGTCGATCGGCCTGGGGGCTTAACCCTATATCTGCAGATATACGCAACTAAGCTCTCCGTATTATCTGACTATTGGCCCTCATTCCGAGTTGTTCACTCGCAAGCTGCTTTTAGCAGCATTGCACACGCTAAGCCGCCGCCTACTGGGAGTGAATCTTAGCATCTTAAAATTGCAAACGAAAGATTCGCAATATTGCGATAAGACATCTCTGTGCAGTTTCTGAGTAGCTCGAGACTTACTCTGCCAGTGCGATCAGTTCAGTGCTTGTCGTTCCTGGTTTGACGTCACAAACACATCCAGCGTTCGCCCAGACACTCCTCCGTTTCTCCAGCCACTCCCGGGTTTTTCCCAGAAACTGTAGCGTTTTTTCCCACACGCCCCTAAAACGGCCTGTTTCCGCCCAGAAACACCCACTTCCTGTCAATCACATTACGATCACCAGAACGATGAAAAAAACGTGAGTAATATTCCTAACTGCTTAGCAAATTTACTTGGCGCAGTCGCAGTGCGAACATTGCGCATGCGCATTAAGCGGAAAATCGCTGCGATGCGAAGAAAATTACCGAGCGAACAACTCGGAATCACCACCATTATGTAGTAATATTTTTCACTCGGTGTGCATTAGGGAACATATTGTTTTTTTCCACACAGAATTACCCCTCCCTTTTAGCACCTGAGTTACATTACAATCTGATTGAGCAGCTTTCCATTTTGTGCATTGTATTTAGAGAAGCATGGATGGGTCAGCATTAGGAGGGATTGCTGACTCCAGAGTGCCATAGGGGAAGCCAGGGGTATCTCCAGGTAAGCTGGCTCTCAGATGCTGTAGGAGCCATTACCATGTGGCCTTACACTGGGAATTTAACACAGACATATTAGTAATTATTTATGCTGTGGGTGTGGGGTGCGGTGGCCCCTGTGTGTCAGTATGGCTGGGCTGCTTCAGGTCGGCACACCCTAACACTTTATTAACACTTATGATTTTCCCTATCACTTTGTATATATTATTTTAATCACACCACTTACATAGCACTTCTGTGCTTCTTATTAACCCTTATTAATTCTCACCTGTGTGCTGACCTGGGGTGGCCGACCTGTGCCGACATCATGGGGTCCTGCACCCCGGACCCATACCTAGTATTAGGGACCCCCAGTGATGGAGAAGCCTTGTCGATCGGCCTGGGGGCTTAACCCTATATCTGCAGATATACGCAACTAAGATCTCCGTATTATCTGACTATTATGTAGTAATATTTTTCACTCGGTGTGCATTAGGGAACACATTGTTTTTTCCTACACAGAATTACCCCTCCCTTTTAGCACCTGAGTGACATTACAATCTGATTGAGCAGCTTTCCATTTTGTGCATTACAAAATATATCTAAAATCTTAAAAAGAAGGTGTACACCGCATGTTTGGAAAACCATATTGCGCTAGATAATCCATATAATTTAGCCTTTAACTATTTCTATTACATTACAGCCATCTTTAAGATACTAGGGCAAAAGCACATTGCTAATAAAACATCATATTGGGGCTCATTAATAGTCTTCTGCATTACTAGTCTAATGGTGACCCAAAATCATGCAGGGTTCTCATATACTCATAAAAGGTGTATGAGACCCAGTGAATTATTCAGCCCTTTAGGACGTAACCTCTGAAGTCTGAATATCCACCGGGATTCCAGTTGCAGTAATTTGCTCCCCCTGTCGCCCCCTCTGATGGATTCAGGGACATGGTCAATGACCCTATGTCTCAACATTGCCATGTTGTGCTTTTGTTCTAAAAAAATGTCTAGCTACAGGTTGTTCTGCCACACCTGAACTTAGAGCATTACGTATTGCTTGTCTATGTTGTGCCATATGAGTTTTGAACTGGCACTCGGTCTTCCCAATATAGTAAGTACCGCACGGGCACATGATGGCATACACCACAAACTTGGTATTACATGTTAAGGGCCACTTAATGGGAAACTTTTTACCTGAAAAAGGATATGTAATAGAATTCCCGGGCGACATGAATGTACACGTAGTACATCCAAGGCACTTATAGCACCCATTTTTTCTAGTCAGAAAATGTATAGATGCTGTTCTTATGTTTGTGATGTCAGTTTTCACAACTAAATCCCTTATATTGCGCCCTCTCGTAAAGCTGGACATCAGCCTCTTTTTATACAAATTGGGAAGATCCATGTCAGATGACACAATGGGCCAAAGTTTTTTGGCTGCATTGGTTGTTCGGGTGCTGGATGAGTTGAACTCATTAACCCATGTAATGGCGCTATCTGATTTCTGTGCCACCTTGGGATTCAGCAGAACACTTCTATCCTTAAGAAGAGCCTTCCTCCTCGCAGTTACTAAAAGCTGCCTGGGGTACCCTCTTTGTATAAAATTTTCTTCCATGTCATCAAGTTGCCTGTCTCTTTCTGTGCTCTCACTGTTGACCCTACATACCCTTAAAAACTGTGAATAGGGTAGACCTTTTCTTGTTGGAACCGAATGAAAACTGTCATGCCGTAGAAGAGTATTACGATCAGTTGGTTTAGTGTACAATTTAGTGATGATCCTACCTGCCTGTATTCTGATATGGATATCAAGAAAGCAGATTTCTTCTCTGCTTGTGGTCATGGTTCATTTAATGGGGGCTGGATGAACTGTTATGTGTAATAACTAAATCCTCTAATTGTTTCTCAGTGCCCTTCCACATGACCAGTAGGTCATCAATGTATCTGTAATATACAAATAACTGTTGTGCAACTTCAGGATCCTCAAAGAACAGAACTACATTCCACGTCCCACATAAAAGTGTTGGTGAACGACGGGGCCACCGAGGACCCCATCGCACAACCAGTCTGTTGCCTGTAATATCTACCATCAAACAGGAAATAATTATGTTTTAACGTAAATTCAAGTAAAACCAGGAAAAATTCAACATCAGGCCCCACATATGCTGTATTACCAACCAATAATCTTCTTACAGCTTGAAGCCCCGCATCGTGGGGAATACAGGTGTACAAACTGGCCACATCCAACGTGGCCAGCACTGTATTCTCCGGGACTAAATCCACTGCAAGAAACTTTTTCAATAGCATATTGGAATCTTGTAAATGTGTAAATGTCTGCTGGATACAAGGTTGCAGGTAAGAATCCAAGTAAATAGCCAAGGGTTCGCAAAGAGACCCACGGGCAGACACAATGGGTCTGCCCGGGGGTCTCTGAGTGTCCTTGTGCACCTTTGGGATGGTATACAGAATGGGAGTAATGGGGTACTCTGTGAGTAGTTTATCATAAAGCACAGTCCCTATAATGCCATCATTTCTTGCTGTATCAAGCAACTGGATTAGTTCTTGTTTATAGGCCTCTGTGGGGTCCTTATCTAGTGGACAAAAAGTCTCTACATCCCTGAGTTGCCTCATGCATTCTTCTTTATAATCATGCAGATCCTACACAACGATGGCTCCTCCCTTATCCGCGCCGCGGATGACTATATCTTTTCTGTTCCCAAAACTTTTTAGGGCCTGTTGTTCTTCCTTTGACAAATTTGAATGAAAAGAATGAGTGTCCCATTTGTTACCTTCTGCTTCCAACAATCGGTGGAAGGTTTTCAACGACGCATTATGGGAAATGGGATCAAACTTTGAACTAGGTCCAAGTTTTTGTATTCGTGGTGGTAAGAGCTCTTTGGCATTTCTAGGTTGTGTTTTGCCAAAGAACTCCTGTACTTTAAGCTTACAGTTCAATTTAAACATGTCCACCTTCCATTTAAATGGATTAGGCCGGTTGATGGGAACATAAGACAGTCCTTTACTTAAGACTCTTACCTCGGTGGGCGAGAGGGGGCTGGAAGAAAGGTTTAAAATCATTGTTTCTTCCCTTTTGGGGGTTTCTTTGCCCCTTTGCCTTTGGTTTTGTCCCCCTATTCGTGTGCATTTCTGTTTTTGCCGGCTACTCCTGCCCGCGTCTTGACCCCTAAAGGGATGGTACGTTGAGTTGAGGTACTAGTCGTGCTCTGGTCATCAGATTCACTTGCAGAAGTGCTCTGAAAATTGACACGTGGTCAACGTCTACCAAATCTTGGTGGTTTGTCCCGTACATCAAATTAATTGGACCCTCCCAGACAGGTATATACTCTGTGCTGGGCATAATCTGTCTGTACTTTGATCAATTTTTCTCATTTAAACTTCAAAAGTCCCGCTTTATATTGTTCCAACTGAGTGGACAATTTTGTCAGCGAGGAATCAGATTGATCAACAGCAAGCAGCTCCAGGTGTTCCTTTTCAAATTCTTTAATTTTTTCTTTAGTAGCATTATACTCTCTAGTGGATTCATCTATGACAAGCAGGATAAGGTCCATAGAACACTTATTCAACACTGAAATCCATTTTTTGCAAAAGCTTGCATTGTGTCTCCCGATGGTAGGGGTGTTATGAACCCTGAATCCTCTTGGCAATTGTTTTGCCCTGTAATAATCTGACAATGTGTGACTATAGTAGAGATAGTCAAGTTCACGTTTTTTCATTTTTAATAATTCTCTGTACATATCTTCTGGACTAGCACATATTTTTTCCGTGAACGCTGGATCTTTGTGCAGTATAGACTCTGCCTCTTGGTCAGAGAAACTAAATGTATCCATGGTGTCACCTTGCAACATAAATGATGTGTTATCACCTCCATCAGAGGCCATGGTGGCCATTTAACTGTGAAAAAAAACAATAAAGTGACCGTGCAATATGTGCAATAAAAAAGTGCTGGTGCCCGTAGAAAGTGCTGGTGATCAGGAGAATCCTGAGGTAATGAGGAGAAACAAATGCCAGTGGGTGCCTTGAGAAAACCCCTGTGTCTGCACGACACGCTGAGGCTTGTAATATCCCACCTAGAAACTCCGGCACTCCAATAGTGGCAAAAAACTTCCTTGCTCCTGTGCCTTCCACCCGGGGGGCTACCCCAGAATACCAATGCAGAACAAATGAGGCGGCACTCCGAGTCTGATGAAAATGGTGAATATTGTATTGGCAAAAGAGTTGACATTTCGGGGACGTGCTCCCCTTCCTCAGAACAATCTAAACAGTGCAACATGTAAACAATAAATACCCCACTTACCCCGTGGACCTCCCCCACCGGCGTGCATCCTCGACACGTTGCCCGCGGCTCTGGTCAGGCACTTCCGACTTCCGGCGGCGGGGCGGAAGTGACTCAACGGGACCCGGCTTGGTGATCATGGTAACACTGTGCCTGACCACCCAAGTGGCCCTTAACATGTAGTACCAAGTTTGTGGTGTATGTCATCATGTGCCCGTGCGGTACTTACTATATTGGGAAGAGTGCCAGTTCAAAACTCGTATGGCACAACATAGACAAGCAATACGTAATGCTCTAAGTTCAGGTGTGGCAGAACAACCTGTAGCTAGACTTTTTTTTAGAACAAAAACACAACATGGCAATGTTGAGACATAGGGTCATTGACCATGTCCCTGAATCCTTCCGAGGGGGCGACAGGGGGAGGAAATTACTGCAACTGGAATCCCGGTGGATATTCAGACTTCAGACTTTACGTCCTAAAGGGCTGAATGACCTCTAGTGTCTGACTGCCTCCCTCAATGGGGTCAGCTGCAGTGGGCGTCAACGCAGCCCACGGCACCTGCTGCAGCCAGTGTGCTGGGTATGGGGTGTGGGTGGGCGGCTGGGGGCTTGCAGGATGACTGCAGCTACACTCTTTGGCGTAGCGCCCTGGGCGCCTGCCCTGCTTACCTGTATGTAGAACCGCTCCTGATAAGCTATAACCAGCAGGAAGAAGCTGCACCTACAATAGCTGCCTGCCATCCAGCCAGCAGTTACTGCCTGGCAGCACGACCAGAAGATGTGGTGTCCCAGGTATTATTATTATTACATTTTATTTATAAGGCGCCACATGTGTTTCGCAGCGCCGTACAAAGGACAGTACAGGGGACAAAACATTGCATTACAGTAAATAAATAACAGAAATAGAGTACAGGTAACAGAGCACCACACATTCTCAAGACATAATACAGCTAAGATGTAAGTATTGAGGGAGTGATCATCGTACTACTAGAGGCTGGTGGCCATAGATGGAGATGAGCCTTTACTAGCAGGATAAAGTTGGTCGTTGAGTAGGGGAGAGCTGTGAGTGAAATGTGTTGAGACGAGGGCTTAGATAACAAGAGGAAAGAGGGCCCTGCTCTGAAGAGCTAACAATCTATTGGGGAGGGGCGACAGACAGATGACAAGAGGTGCAGGCAAGTGGGAGGTAGCCTGATGGCAGTATGCAAGCAAAGCTGAGATGTTCACGGCATGAGGCAGGGGGGTGGAGGCGCGGCTTAAGCACTGGGTTATGCATCGGGAAGGTATGCTTTGATGAATAGGTGGGTTTTTAGTGCCCGTTTGACGCTTTGCAAGGTTGGGGAGAGTCTAATGGAGCGGGGGAGTGCGTTCCACTGAAGGGGTGCAGCACGGGCAAAATCCTGAACTCGTGCATGGGAAGCAGTGACCAGGGCGGTGGAGAGGCGACGGTCATTAGTCGACCATAGAGGGCGGGAGGGAGTATGAAGGGAAAGGAGGTTGGAGATGTAGGGAGCAGTGGAATTAGAGATGGCCTTGTATGTGAGGGTGAGGAGTTTGAAGAGGATTCTGTAGGGGAATGGGAGCCAGTGTAGATTTTGTTGAAGGGGAGTGGCAGATGTGTTGCGGCGGGAGAGGAAGATAAGCCTAGCTGCGGAGTTCAGGACAGATTGGAGGGGAGCAAGATGGGAGCAAGCGAGGCCAGTAAGGAGGACATTGCAGTAGTCAAGTCGTGAGATAACCAGTGAGTGGATGACGAGTTTAGTTGCACTCTGGGAGAGATATGGCCTGATACGAGCAATGTTGCGTAGCTGGAAACGACAGGATTGTGCCAGAGCTTGGATGTGGGGTGCAAAGGAGAGGGAGGAGTCAAGAGTGACGCCCAGGCAGCGGAGTTGGGGAACGGGGGAGATGGTGGTGTTGTCAACAATGATGGAGATATTGGTCGGGGGTGTTGCTCTGGATGGGGGGAAGATGATGAGTTCCGTTTTGTCCATGTTGAGCTTTAGAGAGCATTCAGACATTCAGGAGGAGATTGCAGAGAGGCAGCTGGAAACCTGAGAGAGGACAGAGGGGGACAGATCAGGAGATGAGAGGTAGAGTTGTGTGTCATCAGCATAGAGGTGGTATTGAAGGCCAAATGAGTTAATGAGCGCACCCAGGGAAGAGGTATACAGGGAGAACAGAAGGGGTCCAAGGACAGAACCCTGAGGGACACCAACAGGAAGGATGGAAGGGTGTGAGGTGGTGCTTGAGGCAGACACAGAGAAGCAGCGGTTAGTGAGGTAAGAAGAAAACCAGTCAAGGACAGTGCTAGAGAGGCCAGCGTTTTGGAGTGTGCCGAGGAGGAGAGGATGATCTACGGTGTCAAAGGCAGCAGAGAGGTCCAGAAGGATGAGCAGAGAGAAGTGGCCCCTGGATTTGGCCGAAAGCAGGTCATTGGTGACTTTCACCAGGGCAGTCTCAGTTGAGTGGAGTGGGCGAAAGCCAGATTGTAGTGGATCGAGGATGGAGTTGTCAGAGAGGTAGCTTGTGAGACGGCTGTAGACTAGTCGTTCAAGTAATTTGGAGGCGAAAGGGAGAAGAGAGATGGGGCGGTAGTTAGTGGGTGATGAGGGGTCAAGGTTGGGTTTTTTGAGAATAGGCGAGACCAGAGCATGTTTGAATGGTGAGGGGAAGATGCCGGTGGAGAGGGACAGGTTAAAGAGGTGAGCAAGGTGGGAGCAGGCAGTGGGGGAGAGGGAGCGGAGAAGACGGGAGGGAAGAGGGTCCAGGGGGCAGGTGGTGTGGGGGGGGGATAAGATGAGGGAGTGGACTTCCTTTTCTGAAGTGGGATGGAAGGAGGACAGGGTGGAATAGATGGAGGGGAGGGATAAAGGGGGCAGGGGGGTAACAGAGGGGTGACGGCGGGAGATGTCGTGTCGGATATCCTCAATTTTGGAGATGAAGAAGGAGGCAAAGTCAGTGGCAGTAAGGGAGGATGGGAGGGGAGGAGGAGGGGGGCGAAGGAGAGTGTTGAAAGTTTCAAAGAGACGGCGTGGACAGGAGGACTGAGAAGAGATGAGTGCTTGGAAAAAGGATTGCTTGGCGAGGGAAAGAGCAGAGCTGTAGGAGGAGAGATTAAACTTGAAATGGAGGAAGTCCGCCAGAGAGTGAGATTTCCTCCAGGAGCGTTCAGCAGAGCGTGAGCATTTTTGTAAGAAACGTGTTAGTTTGGTGTGCCAGGGTTGGGGTTTGGAGCGGCGCAAGGGGACAGAGGAGAGGGGGGCCACAGAGTCGAGAGCAGCGGTTAGGGAAGAGTTATAGAAGGTGGCTGCCTGGTTGGGACAAGTCATAGTGGAAAGAGGAGAGAGGAAAGTCTCGAGGGATGACATGAAAGTGGGGTTGAGAGACCCGAGATTGCGTCTGGTGGTGGTGGGTCTGGGCGTGGAGAGGAGGAGGGAGGATGAGAGGGTGAAAGAAAGCAGATGGTGGTCAGAGAGAGGGAAGGGAGAGTTTGAGAAATCAGAGAGATCACATCGGTGGGTGAAGACAAGGTCGAGGGAGTGGCCGAGATTGTGAGTAGCGGTGGAGGTCCATTGAGAAAGTCCAAAGGAGGTGGAAAGGGCGAGAAGATTAGTGGAAGCGGCATTAGTGATGTCAATAGGGATGTTAAAGTCTCCGAGGATAACAGAGGGGAGGTCGGAGGAGAGAAAGTGGGGAAGCCAGGCAGCAAAGTTGTCAAGGAAAGGTGAACAGTGGCCAGGGGGGTGGTAGATCTCTGCCACAAGGAGGTGAATGGGGTAGAAGAGGCAGATAGTGTGGACCTCGAAGGTGGAGAAGGTGAGAGAGGGCTCAGGTGGGATGACACGAAAGGAGCAGTTAGGGGAGAGAAGGACGCCCACGCCTCCACCCTGGCGACCATCAGTTCTGACTGTGTGGGTGAAGGAGAGGCCTCCGTAGGAGAGGGCAGCAGGGGAGGTGGTGTCAGAGGAGGAGAGCCAGGTTTCAGTGATGGCGAGAAGGTGAAAAGAGTGGGAGATGAAGAGGTCATGGATAGTTGGCAGCTTGTTGCAGATTGATCTAGCATTCCAGAGTGCACAGGAGAAAGGAAGGGAGGGGACAGGGGAGATTGGGATAAGGTTGGCTGGGTTCTGAGTGTTTGTGGGTGATTTTGAATTTGGGGGGTGAGACCTGGCACTGAGGATTGGTATGTGACAGGATCGAGGAGCCATAATTTGGTACAGTAGTGTTCAGGGGAATAGAATGGTGTAGGTGTAATATAGAATGAACAAGGAGAATGTGGGGTGTAATGTAAGCAAAAGACAGTGCAAACAGAATTTTAAGAAATAATGTTAGGAGCGGAAAGGCTGAGATGGATACACAGTGGTTGTAGATTGTGTAAATGAGAGTGTGAGCAATGTGTGAAAGCAGTAGGGCTGCTACTTAATCAGACAGGTTGTCCAGTATCCAGGCTGTGCAGGCTGCAGGCATTACTGGTAGTGGTATGGGTATCTCACTGTAGTCTGTTGGTTGCAGTTCTTTTGTGGAGATGGGGGAGATAGTCTGCTGTCCCTCTGTTTCTCTCCTGTTCATCTCCGTATATCTCCATAGATTATATCATAATACTTTGCACTAACATACTTAGCAACTAAAATGCTTGCAGCCTAAGATGCTTGCAGCATTGATCTATACTAGTTAAATAACCATGCAGACATGGATACAGGGTTAATTGATAGCAGCCCCCACCCTCTGAAAACTCCACCCACAACAAAAGGTTGCCTCAAGGTGTGAATAAATCACTATAACCCCACTAATACACAGTGAGAACAGACTATAGTCTGGCCTAGAAATAACTAGTTAAAGATAAAATTGTCAATACCTAGCATAGTACAAAAAGCATGTAATGGCTGGATGTCAAAGTTGCAGCAGTGAGAGATTGTCAATACTTAGCAACTAAAATGCTTGCAGCCTAAGATGCTTGCAGCAATTGTGATAGCCGGGCAGTGGCCGGGTCTGTCAGTCATATTAAAAAGCATTGAACACCAGGCCGTCTCATCACATAAGCAAGCAGTTTATTCACAGTTCAGACAGGGTTATCACGACAGTTACATTTAACTTCTTTTTCTTCTCTCCAGCATAATATTCATATGGGTTACATCAGGTTACATCTCCTTTCATTTGCTTCACTGGCAATAACAGCATTTACAGTGATGTGGCAGCATTACAGTACAGTACATACCAGCGCAGTCTCTGGGAATCAGTAGTGCGGCTTCCGCAAACTGAGATTCATTTCAGTGTGCTCTCCCCCATTCGCTAGGGGCTCTATCTAAACGGGATCTCTCATGGACAAGTTACTGGGGGCCTTCCGCCAAACGTGGTTCCTACCACTCACCCAGGTCGTCCTCTCCCGCAGACTCACACCTCCCGTCCTGCTTCTTGGGTACCCCTGAAGGTGAAGATCCCCTTTATTTCTTCCACTGATTGCTCATGCTGTAGCTGCTCTCACACTGCAAATCTGGATATCTCTTGCTCTTCCTAGCAGCACCTACATGCTGTTCCATAATGCCAGGGACTGTGGAGTTATAGATGCTTGTTCCACAGTCCCCAGAATGCGTTTCTCCTGGACACTAGCCTGTGCCCTCCATCTCAGTCCTCAGCTCATACTGCACTGTCCTGTGCTTTGTTCCTTTTGCTAAAATCTCCCTGCACTTCCTGTCCTAACCCCCTAGATGTGGCAGGGTCTGCCTGAACTGGTTTTGGGGCCATAAAACTCCCCCACTCACTGATAAGAATTAAATGGCTTTTGGAACTTTCCAATATCTCTTGTCTCCTAACATTCCAGTATGCCACATACACCCCTGCTAAAATCTTGCGTGTCCCCACGCAATCTACCTATGAGCTTGCAAAAAGTCTAGCAAGGAACAGTCTCTTACTGTATACTCTACAGAAAGGTCAAAACATAACACACAATAAACAAGCATAATTGCAGTATACATCACACACAGTATAACAATCACTTGAGCAGAAAAACATGGCATGCAAACACACAATATAACAATCACATGAGCAGAAAAACATGGCATGCAAAACATCACATGAAACACAAATCACATATACTGCTGCCTTTTTCCTCTTAATTACAGTCCTGGGTCACAGAAGATCATGAATGTTCCAACATCTTCTGGCAATTGTGCCAAACACTTAGAACCTGCCCGTGCCGGCCCTTTCTTCCCCAGTTCGCTGGGTGAAAAGAGGTAGGTGGCTTTCATGGGCCCCTCCCAATAAAGGTTTCCCCAAATTGTGAAATAAATCTTCGGTACCGATCCTGTTCGTGGACGCCAAATTGTGATAGCCGGGCAGCGGCCGGGTCTGTCAGTCATATTAAAAAGCATTGAACACCAGGCCGTCTCATCACATAAGCAAGCAGTTTATTCACAGTTCAAACAGGGTTACCACGACAGTAACATTTAACTTCTTTTTCTTCTCTCCAGCATAATATTCATATGGGTTACATCAGGTTACATCTCCTTTCATTTGCTTCACTGGCAATAACAGCATTTACAGTGATGTGGCAGCATTACAGTACAGTACATACCAGCGCAGTCTCTCGGAATCAGTAGTGCGGCTTCCGCAAACTGAGATTCATTTCAGTGTGCTCTCCCCAATTCGCTAGGGGCTCTATCTAAACGGGATCTCTCATGGACACGTTACTGGGGGCCTTCCGCCAAACGTGGTTCCTACCACTCACCCAGGTCGTCCTCTCCCGCAGACTCACACCTCCCGTCCTGCTTCTTGGGTACCCCTGAAGGTGAAGATCCCCTTTATTTCTTCCACTGATTGCTCATGCTGTAGCTGCTCTCACACTGCAAATCTGGATATCTCTTGCTCTTCCTAGCAGCACCTACATGCTGTTCCATAATGCCAGGGACTGTGGAGTTATAGATGCTTGTTCCACAGTCCCCAGAATGCGTTTCTCCTGGACACTAGCCTGTGCCCTCCATCTCAGTCCTCAGCTCATACTGCACTGTCCTGTGCTTTGTTCCTTTTGCTAAAATCTCCCTGCACTTCCTGTCCTAACCCCCTAGATGTGGCAGGGTCTGCCAGAACTGGTTTTGGGGCCATAAAACTCCCCCACTCACTGATAAGAATTAAATGGCTTTTGGAACTTTCCAATATCTCTTGTCTCCTAACATTCCAGTATGCCACATACACCCCTGCTAAAATCTTGCGTGTCCCCACGCAATCTACCTATGAGCTTGCAAAAAGTCTAGCAAGGAACAGTCTCTTACTGTATACTCTACAGAAAGGTCAAAACATAACACACAATAAACAAGCAAAATTGCAGTATACATCACACACAGTATAACAATCACATGAGCAGAAAAACATGGCATGCAAACACACAATATAACAATCACATGAGCAGAAAAACATGGCATGCAAAACATCACATGAAACACAAATCACATATACTGCTGCCTTTTTCCTCTTAATTACAGTCCTTGGTCACAGAAGATCATGAATGTTCCAACATCTTCTGGCAATTGTGCCAAACACTTAGAACCTGCCCGTGCCGGCCCTTTCTTCCCCAGTTCGCTGGGTGAAAAGAGGTAGGCGGCTTTCATGGGCCCCTCCCAATAAAGGTTTCCCCAAATTGTGAAATAAATCTTCGGTACCGATCCTGTTCGTGGACGCCAAATTGTGATAGCCGGGCAGCGGCCGGGTCTGTCAGTCATATTAAAAAGCATTGAACACCAGGCCGTCTCATCACATAAGCAAGCAGTTTATTCACAGTTCAGACAGGGTTACCACGACAGTAACATTTAACTTCTTTTTCTTCTCTCCAGCATAATATTCATATGGGTTACATCAGGTTACATCTCCTTTCATTTGCTTCACTGGCAATAACAGCATTTACAGTGATGTGGCAGCATTACAGTACAGTACATACCAGCGCAGTCTCTGGGAATCAGTAGTGCGGCTTCCGCAAACTGAGATTCATTTCAGTGTGCTCTCCCCAATTCGCTAGGGGCTCTATCTAAACGGGATCTCTCATGGACACGTTACTGGGGGCCTTCCGCCAAACGTGGTTCCTACCACTCACCCTGGTCGTCCTCTCCCGCAGACTCACACCTCCCGTCCTGCTTCTTGGGTACCCCTGAAGGTGAAGATCCCCTTTATTTCTTCCACTGATTGCTCATGCTGTAGCTGCTCTCACACTGCAAATCTGGATATCTCTTGCTCTTCCTAGCAGCACCTACATGCTGTTCCATAATGCCAGGGACTGTGGAGTTATAGATGCTTGTTCCACAGTCCCCAGACTACGTTTCTCCTGGACACTAGCCTGTGCCCTCCATATCAGTCCTCAGCTCATACTGCACTGTCCTGTGCTTTGTTCCTTTTGCTAAAATCCCCCTGCACTTCCTGTCCTAACCCCCTAGATGTGGCAGGGTCTGCCAGAACTGGTTTTGGGGCCATAAAACTCCCCCACTCACTGATAAGAATTAAATGGCTTTTGGAACTTTCCAATATCTCTTGTCTCCTAACATTCCAGTATGCCACATACACCCCTGCTAAAATCTTGCGTGTCCCCACGCAATCTACCTATGAGCTTGCAAAAAGTCTAGCAAGGAACAGTCTCTTACTGTATACTCTACAGAAAGGTCAAAACATAACACACAATAAACAAGCAAAATTGCAGTATACATCACACACAGTATAACAATCACATGAGCAGAAAAACATGGCATGCAAACACACAATATAACAATCACATGAGCAGAAAAACATGGCATGCAAAACATCACATGAAACACAAATCACATATACTGCTGCCTTTTTCCTCTTAATTACAGTCCTTGGTCACAGAAGATCATGAATGTTCCAACATCTTCTGGCAATTGTGCCAAACACTTAGAACCTGCCCGTGCCGGCCCTTTCTTCCCCAGTTCGCTGGGTGAAAAGAGGTAGGTGGCTTTCATGGGCCCCTCCCAATAAAGGTTTCCCCAAATTGTGAAATAAATCTTCGGTACCGATCCTGTTCGTGAACGCCAAATTGTGATAGCCGGGCAGCGGCCG
This sequence comes from Pseudophryne corroboree, assembly GCF_028390025.1. NCBI lineage: Eukaryota > Metazoa > Chordata > Amphibia > Anura > Myobatrachidae > Pseudophryne > Pseudophryne corroboree. The sequence continues at coordinate 699,936,812 of NC_086445.1, forward strand.
GGTCTGTCAGTCATATTAAAAAGCATTGAACACCAGGCCGTCTCATCACATAAGCAAGCAGTTTATTCACAGTTCAGACAGGGTTACCACGACAGTAACATTTAACTTCTTTTTCTTCTCTCCAGCATAATATTCATATGGGTTACATCAGGTTACATCTCCTTTCATTTGCTTCACTGGCAATAACAGCATTTACAGTGATGTGGCAGCATTACAGTACAGTACATACCAGCGCAGTCTCTGGGAATCAGTAGTGCGGCTTCCGCAAACTGAGATTCATTTCAGTGTGCTCTCCCCAATTCGCTAGGGGCTCTATCTAAACGGGATCTCTCATGGACACGTTACTGGGGGCCTTCCGCCAAACGTGGTTCCTACCACTCACCCAGGTCGTCCTCTCCCGCAGACTCACACCTCCCGTCCTGCTTCTTGGGTACCCCTGAAGGTGAAGATCCCCTTTATTTCTTCCACTGATTGCTCATGCTGTAGCTGCTCTCACACTGCAAATCTGGATATCTCTTGCTCTTCCTAGCAGCACCTACATGCTGTTCCATAATGCCAGGGACTGTGGAGTTATAGATGCTTGTTCCACAGTCCCCAGACTACGTTTCTCCTGGACACTAGCCTGTGCCCTCCATATCAGTCCTCAGCTCATACTGCACTGTCCTGTGCTTTGTTCCTTTTGCTAAAATCCCCCTGCACTTCCTGTCCTAACCCCCTAGATGTGGCAGGGTCTGCCAGAACTGGTTTTGGGGCCCTAAAACTCCCCCACTCACTGATAAGAATTAAATGGCTTTTGGAACTTTCCAATATCTCTTGTCTCCTAACATTCCAGTATGCCACACATTGATCTATACTAGCAACAACCAGGACCCACCGAGGAGACAAGCTGACTCCGCAGCTTGTAACAATAATGGATTACTAAGATTCTGCCCCATTACACTGAAACAGTAATACATTAACAAAGACACATTTTTCCATCTCCCAAAACCCCCAAGAGGCTCAGGAATGGGGCAGGCTTCCTGTTATATACAGTGCCTTGCTAAAGTATTCACCCCCATTGACTTTTTACATATTTTGTTACATTACAACCTGTAATTTATTTATTTTATTATCTGAATTTTATGTGATGGATCTGCACAAAATAGTCTAAGTTGGTGAAGTGAAATTAGAAAAATTTATATGGAAAATAATTTTTATAAATAAAAATTTGAAAATTGGCATGTGCATATGTATTTACTCCCTTTGCTATGAAGCCCCTCAAAAGTTCTGTTGCAGCCAATTACCTTCAGAAGTCACATAATTAGTGAAATGAAGTCCACCTGTGTGCAATCTAAGTGTCACATGATCTGTCAGTATAAACACACCTTTTCTGAAAGGCCCCAGATGCTGCAACACCACTAAGCAAGAGGCATCACACCATGAAGACCAAGGAGCACTCCAAAAAAAATCAGGGACAAAGTTGTTGAGAAGTACAAGTCAGGGTTGGGTTATAAAAAATTATCCAAATCTTTGATGATCCCCCGGAGCACCATCAAATCCATCATATTCAAATTGAAAGAACATAGTACCACAACAAACCTGCCAAGAGAGGGCCCAACACCTAAACTCACAGACTGGGCCAGGAGGGCATTAATCAGAGAAGCAGAACAGAGACTAAAGGTAACCCTGAAGGAGCTGCAGAGTTCCACAACAGAGACTGGTGTATCTGCGCATGTGACCACAATAAGCCGTACACTCCATAGAGCTGGGCTTTATGGAAGAGTGGCCAGAAAAAAGCCATTACTTAGTGTTAAAAATAAGAAGGCATGTTTTGAATTTGCCAAAAGGCATGTGGACGACTCCCCAAATGTATGGAGTAAGGTGCTCTGATCAGATGAGACTAAAATTGAACTTTTTGGCCACCAAGGAAAACACTATGTCTGGCGCAAACCCAACACATCAAATCACCCCAAGAACACCATCCACATAGTGAAACATGGTGGTGGCAGCATCATGCTGTGGGGATGTTTTTCAGCAGCAGGGACTGGGAAACTGTTTCGAGTCAAGGGAAAGATGGATGGTGCTAAATACAGGGATATTCTTCAGCCAAACCTGTTTCAGTCTGCCTGTGATTTGAGACTGGGACGGAGGTTCCCCTTCCAGCAGGACAATGACCCGAAGCATACTGCTATAGCAACACTCAAGTGGTTTAAGGGGAAACATTTAAATGTGTTGGAATGGCCTAGTCAAAGCCCAGATCTCAATCCAATTAAGAATCTGTGGTCAGACTTGAAGATTGTTGTTCACAAGTGGCAACCATCCAACATGAAGGAGCTGGAGCAGTTTTGTCTTGAGGAATAGGCAAAAATCCCAGTGGCAAGATGTGGCAAGCTCATAGAGGCATATACGACTTACAGCTGTAATTGCGCAAAAGGTGCTCTACAAAGTACTGAGTTTAGGGGGGTGAATAGTTGTGCACGCTGAAGTTTTATGTTATTTTGTCCTATTTGTTGTTTCACAATAAAAAAAAAAAAATCTTCAAAGATGTAGCCATGTTCTGTGGATGAAATGATGCAAACCTTCAAACAATCCATTTTAATTCCAGGTTGTGAGGCAACAAAACATGAAAAATGCAAAAGGGGGTGAATACTTTAGCAAGGCTCTATAGTTAGTGGAAACTAGTCTAGGCTGTCTAGCACTGGACCTGCTTGAGAATTTGGAATAAGATCACTGCCTATTTTCTCAAAATTATTATTATTATTATTATTTTTTTCAGCAGCAATGTATTGTACATGGTTGTGGTAGGATTTCTGATTTTGCACTTTTACTAAGTGCTCCTCCTATGGATTTTTCCAATATAGTGTATATACGTACTGCACTGAGTAGACAAAGCTGTTATGCAGTAAATATCGAAAATTACAAGCATTAGTAGGAGTGAGCTAATCTTGTAGAAGGCAGTAGTCTGTGTGATTGTTATAGTTATGACAGGCTTTCTTGTGACAGAGATAAGTGTCATTATTTTACTATGGGACTAGATGTAAGCAGCAATACACAGACTAAGAAATAGGGAAAGGAGACTGGTAACCAACAGCACTGTTAAATGCACCAATATGTCAAACAAATGTCAAACTTCCAACTGTTTTCTTCATTGTTTGATTTCTATGGAATGCCATTTTCTTTCAGTCAATTAATTTACTATTGGGCACTCACAATATGATCCAGACGACTAATGAGACAAAATAACCACTTATTGTGCTTGCTCTTTAGTGGGGTTTATCAGCATGCATTTCAATATATAAGAGAATCACAGCACAGTTTGACCACACAGCAGATCCACTCAAGACACCCCACTAAGTAAAGACACATTCATAAACTGCTAAAGCCCTGTATCCTTTGGGTGTTGCAATTGGGTCATTCCCAGGGCCAGCTCTACCATTAGGCAGCTGCCTAGGCCGTCTGTATCTAGGGGGCACCACTGAGTCTGCCTATCACAATTTAAGGCTGTTTCTGGAAGAAACATCCTTGTTGTACCTAATGCAAATGGTGGCTGTAGAACTTATAAGTCGCACTTTCATCTGAAGGGCTGGGAAGTGGGTATTGATGGTGGTTGGGGGCAGTACACTGAAGTTTTGCCTAGTGTGCCGAGAAACCTTGCACTGGCCCTGGTCATTCCTGGGAATATATGGTCATTAGATGCATGAATCAGTGCAGAATAGTGTTTTCCTGTTTTCCATCAGTAGTGCTGTAGACACATTAAAGTGAAAATTATAGGCCCCTCTCTTGTGGCCATATGCAAATATACAGCTAAAGAAATTACTTCTGGGAAATGCTCTTTACATGGCAGATCTTTGTCAAGTAAACATAATTTTAGCCATTTTTTCTACCTGTGGAAAACTGTAAAGACTGCAGTATTAAAGAGTGATTTAATATACCCTTAGTAAAAGGTAGTCATGGCAATCCCAGGCCAAATATACATGAGGGAAGGTTTAGGCATGGTGGAATGGTCAGTAATTCCAGAAATCCTCCTGTACAAGTGGAAGGGACATATCACTCATTTGGAGAGTCTAGCTGACATGTTTGGAGCAGAACAAGTGATATGTAGAGGAAAATGTGAAGTTGCTCAATCCATTTTTAAGTAGCAAAATGTGCCAATAAATGAAGAGCAGACAGTTACTCGTGAGTAAGTTCTTCCAGTTAGACAGAAATACCTTATTAAAAACTTGTATTTAGAAAAATAATAAAAACAGATAGTTTGTTGCATAATCTACAAAGTAGATATAAAGCATTAATCACTTTCATGAGCTTCTGTTGTACAGATGGGCCTAAAGGAAAGTTCCAGTAAAAAAGAAAATAACTATATTTTTCTTAACTGCCATTCCACCTTTTTACTGCGGTCTGAGCTGCGCCATCCTATGCTAAGGATCCCAAAGCAGATTGACTTTCTCTCATTTGGATATATAGATCGATATGTAATGCCCACACATCCGGTGCCGGAACTTTAACTACATGTGGGGTTAAATAAACCTGATTTGGTTAAAATCAGAGAGGCAGACCTGCTTTACCCCACAGACACAATGACAATACAAAGATCAGGATCCAACTTCATTTTATTATTATATGTTAAAGGTGACAGTGACAGAATAAGTAATAATTAGATTTAGAGCTCTTTGTTTAAATGCACAACAGAAAACTTGGACATAAGCTGGCGTTGTCCTTATATAACACAGTCTCGTATAACCAGGAATGAGAATTAGGTAGGTAAGCTGCGGGAACAGGTAAGTAAGCTGGCGTTGTCTTTAAATAGTACAATCTCATTTAACCAGCAATAACAATAGGCAGGTGAGTTGCTGGAACAGGTATGCAAGCTGGCGTTGTCTTTACAATAGCACAGTCTCTTATAACCAGCAGTAACAGTTAGGCAGGTGAGTTGCGGGAACAGGTAAGCAAGCTGGCTTGGTCTTTCAATAGCACAGTCACGTATAACCAGCAAATAACAATTATGCAGGTGGGTTGCGGGAACAGGTAAGCAAGCTGGCGTTGTCTTTAAGATAGCACAGTCTCTTATAACCAGCAGTAACAATAGGCAGGTGAGAAGTGGGAACAGGTAAGCAAGCTGGCTTGGTCTCTTTCAATAGCACAGTCACGTATAACCAGCAAATAACAATTATGCAGGTGGGTTGCGGGAACAGGTAAGCAAGCTGGCGTTGTCTTCAAAATAGCACCATCTCTTATAAACAGCAGTAACAATAGGCAGGTGGGTTGCGGGAACAGGTATGCAAGCTGGCGTTGTCTTTAACTAGCACAGTCACGTATAACCAGCAATAATAATTATGCAGGTGGGTTGCGGGAACAGGTAAGCAAGCTTGCGTTGTCTTCCAAATAGCACCGTCTCTTATGGCTAGAGATGTGCGGCTGGCACTCTTCGTGTTTTGTGTTTTGGTTTTGGTTCTCATTCCACTTTCGTGTTTTGGCTTGGTTTTGCCAAAACCACCCTTTCGTGTTTTGGTTTTTGATCTGGATCTGGATGATTTTTGGAAAAAAAATAAAAACAGCTAAAATCACAGAATTTGGGGTAATTTTGCTCCTACGGTATTATTAACCTCAATAATGGAAATGGTCCACTCATTTTCAGTCTATTCTGAACACCTCACACCTCATAATATTGTTTTTAGGCCTAAAAGTTGCACCGAGGTGGCTGTTTGACTAAGCTAAGCGACAAAAGTGTGCGGCACAATCACCTGGCCCATATAGGGGGTTTATTTACTAAAGTCCCGATTTTGTCCGATTTTTTATTTTTTTTTCTAAGTGGCAACACGGGAATTTACTAATCACAAATCTTGGCAGTGTTGGGGCTGTTCGTAATGGTTTTCATGGCTGAGATCAGAAATACGAATGAATAGACCATCGGACAAACGCAGCTGTTTATTCATACAACACAGGAATTTACTATTCATTCGTATTTGGGTGTTTGTCTCTGAATGGACAATTGCGGTTCTATTTTTTTGCGATTCGTTAAAAAAAGCAGCAAAAAAATAGACCTGCTTTTTCCTGGTGTGTTTGGATAGTCATGGTTGTTTGTGAGAAAAGGGTCTGTTTAGGTTAAAAATGTAAAAAAAAAAATTGCGTGGGATCCCCCCTATGCGTAACCAGCCTCGGGCTCTTTGAGCCGGTCCTGGTTGTAAAAATACAGGGAAAAAATTGTGTAGGGTTACCCCATATTTAAACAACCAGCACCGGGCTCTGCATCTGTTCCTGGTGCAAAAAAATACGGGAGACAAAAGACGTAGGGGTCCCCCGTATTTTTAAACCAGCACCGGGCTTCACTAGCTAGAGAGATAATGCCACAGCCGGGGGATACTTTTATACTGGTCCCTGCAGCCGTGGCATTACCCCCCCCCAACTAGTCACCCCTGGCTAGGGTACCCTGGAGGAGTGGGGACCCCTTAAATAAAGGGGTCCCTCCCCTCCAGCCACCCAAGGACCAGGGGTGAAGCCCGCGGCAGTCCATTCCATCCGTGGGCTGTGGATGGGAGGCTGATAGCCATTGTGTAAAAATAAAGAATATTGTTTTTTTGTAGAAGAACTACAAGTCCCAGCAAGCCTCTTCCGCAAGCTGGTACTTGGAGAACCACAAGTACCAGCATGCGGGAAAATAACGGGCCCACTGGTAAAAAAAAAAAACCCAAATAAAAACACTACACAGACACCGTGACAGTACAACTTTAATTTACATACATGCACACTTACACACACATACTTACCTATGTTGACACAGAGCTCCTCGGTCCTCTTGTCCAGTAGAATCCACAGGGTACCTGTAAATAAAAAATATACTTACAAACAATCCTGTGTAGATTGATCCTCTTCTTTATCTTTGTAATCCAGGGACTTGTTGAAAATAATAAAACGAATAACCCAAACCACGCACTGAAAGAGGTCCCATGTTTACACATGGAACCCCTTTCCCTGACTGGCGGGACACCCCGTGACTCCTGTCAGTGAAGGTCCCGCCAGCCAATCAGGGAGCGCCACGTCATGGCACTCTCCTGATTGGCTGTGCGCTCCTGCACTGTCAATCAGAGGAGCACACTGGTTGCAATGTAGCGTAGCGGCGCTCCACTGTAACCAATGATGGGAAATTTGCGGTCAGCGGTTAACCGCAAAGTTAATTGGGGTCACACACAAGATATCAGACGATTATAAACAGAAGATAATTTGAGTAGGTGCCATACAAATAACGTTTCAAACAGTGGTCTACAGTGAGTACCACAGAGTTACCAGGGGACATAGTGCCCATATATAGACAGGGGACATAGTGCCCATATTTGAAATATTACTGGTTTATTATAAGATATCTCAATGAATCAAAAGAGATTTGATCTCTCTTCTCAGTGATTGAAGGTAACAAACATAGCAACAGTCGTTAGTATATAGCTGTAAACAGCATCTAAAGAGATATGTGGGAATAATGGTTTATCCTTCTGAGAAACAACCATCTGTGATTTAGGTAACATCAAAATAATAGGTTGTAGCATTAAGTGCAATAGCAACATGCTGGGCAGTGGTGATTAGAAAATACACGCTGAGGTAGAAATAACACCTGTTCTGTAACAGCTGAGTGTGTGAATCAGATTACAGCATTGTGACTAAGCAATACTGACATTTGGTTACAATACAGCCCTAACACAAGTCATTGTATCCTTTCCATAAAGTTACTGTGATATAATAACACCTGGGAACTGATACAATATTACAAAGTAGAAAACGGCAGAAGGGAATACTCGTATAAGCGCCTATTCCTGTAAATTTAAGAATAAAGTTTATACGTTCCTTTTATGTTGTATATGTGGTGAGATTCTCTTGTCCTCTGTCTCCAATATCTCAAAGCCTTTATCCGGAGTACTCAGTCCCAATAGATATATATAAAAAAAGAAAATAGAGGCAGATGTGTAGAAATGCTTCGTATTCGCCTTATATTCTATTGCTCACTCGGCTTCAAGAAAGGGAGATGGTTAGACTCCACAATGCGTACCCCAACTCACAATGGAGTACACCAAGACATGTATATCATGGTTTCTTTATAACAGGACCACAAATGACTTTCACCCCGAAATTTCTAAAGAAGAATGCGTACCCTACTCACTTATGAGGAGGGAGTTTGCCAACTCTGAAAGGTTTCTTTGGTCTGGATGAAAGTGTATGTGTGGAGACTTCTTTCTTCCCTCTATAATCAATTCTTTCCCCGAGAATTCTCAGTTCCCATGGGTATGTGGAAAGAAGGTGACAGGCAATGTGTAGAAATGTCTTATACCTGCTTATATATAGCCCACTTATATCCACAGAAAAGGATGGTGGTTATCTGTAAAGCGTACCCCAACTCACAATGGAGTACCCCAAGATGTGTATATATGGGTATCTTTTCAATGGGACCACACGTGACCTTCACCAGGGAATTTCTAAACAGGGATGCGTACCCACACTCACACGATCAGGTGGTTATGACCTCCTATCTGGGTTTCTTTATCCAGAAATTGGAGATAAATCCCCCTCCAAAAGATGGATTATATAATAACAGTTCTCCACGATCACGAAAAAAGGTTTTTTTCAACACAAAAGTCCAGAAATCATTTGTTTCTTTTAAAATGGAATGATTTTATGTATATAAAAAAATTGAATCACATAAACCCCATAGTTGGAGTAAATATTTTTACAAAGAAGTTAATATCCATAAAAACACAATTTAGAAAAACAAGGTTTCCAAAGAAAAATAAAATACTCCTACCACTAGTCACATTGGGGTAAGTCCAGACCCCCCAAAGGACAAAGTGATGTGGCAAATACCTCCTTGGTCCCCGGTGTGTAGAAGAGTTCTGTATCACGGTGCCAGGATCAGTCAACGCGTTTCGGCTCTTAATGGAGCCTTTATCAAGACATGCTGGCATTGTGATATCCCACTGTATTTAAATGGTGGGTCACCAATCATATCACATCAGGAAATGACATCATAATTATACACCGATACATAAAAATTACAATAAAATCAGAAACACATATACATTATTTTTATACCTATATTTCCAGAAAGCATCTATATCCTCTAAATTATGAAAACTAGCTGATCCAACTTGAAGTGAAAGTATCCGGTAATTAATCATAACCTCCATTTAGGATCCCAAAGTTTTAAATGGCCTAACATCGGTTAGAGGAGGATTAGGGGGGTTGGTGGATGATCTTATCTTTTATAAAGTCTGTAAACTTGTTAAAAAACGGGTGCGAACGACTGTGTGCGTTCCACCCCCGTGCGTTTCAACACCGACACTTCCGCTTCCGTTTTTACCGGAAGTGTGTGTGCGTGCATCGATAACATAACCTGGAGGGTGCGCACACGATTTTCCTTGCGTTCCACCTCTGGGTTATGCATGGTGGGAGGAAAAACCCTTGTGGGCTCCACCTTCTTGTCTCCTTTATCCCACATATCTTCCTCCGTCATTAGACGGAAGTACACATGTGTTTCACGGCAGTTACGTGAAGGACGCACATGTTATGACACGTGCGTTCCACCTGTTGTAGGGAACCCGTACCCATGCGTTCCACTGACTCATTACACTATAACCGTCATCATAACAATAAATTCTCCCCAATTACATGTATCACACAAAAACAAATATATAAACAACATTTCATTATGCAAGAAATTGTTGGCATCAGTATTGAGTAGTCAATGGAGGTATTTTCTTCCAATTCTGGATTTATCTCTTGGAAAGTTCATTTCTAAAATAAACTAAAAAGGATAAATTCAGACACTATACATTGATGTGGACATATAAATGACACCTTAAAAAACAATTCCAAATATATACTTAAAGGAACCACTTAAGCTCGAAGTCCTTGTTTAGTCCCCGTGGCTGAAGGGTTTGATATTGGTAAATATAATTCATTTCAGTTTTCGCTAATACTGTTGAAATGTTACCACCTCTTATATTTCCCTTAACCTGCCATAGGCCCATGAAACTCTCTATATGTTTTAATGAACAACCATGTATCTCTTTAAAATGCAATGACAGTGCATGTGTTTCTAGACCCTTCGCAATATTTCTCAGGTGTTCCCCCAAGCGTGTTTTTAGGGGTCGGGATGTTCTCCCAATATAGAACTTATTACATGAACATTGAATGGTATATACTATGTTCTTAGAATTGCACGTAATGAAGTCCTTAATGGGCACTTCCTTTCCATTAATATCCACCTTCTCAAATTTACTAATGCCCTTATAAGTAATATTCTTGCACGCCTGGCAATTGCCACATCTGTAAAACCCTTTTGATTTTATTCCCGTTCCTTCTGATTTTGATCGAAAAGCACTGGATACCAATTTGATTTTTAAATTTGGTGCCCGTCTGTAAATGTGTATTGGTCTCTCTGGAAGTAGGGTACCAATAACTGGATCCTTTCTCAACAAGTTCCAATGTTTTTTGACAGTTTTTTCTATTTCTCTGTAGTTACTTGTATACTCAGTAATAAACGCCCATTGGAACTTACTATCTGTGGTTTTTTTCTTTTTTGGTTCCAGAAATTGCTTTCTATCGGTATCTTTTACAATAGTAATTACTTCTTCCACACGGTTCTCATCATACCCACAACATTTAAAATTATTGCCCATGGCCCTAGCCTGTTCTACAAAAACATTTTGTTCAGTACAATTCCGTTTCAAGCGTTTTATTTGACTGTTTGGAATGGAATTAATCCAGCTCTCATGGTGACAGCTGTCTGTGGGGATATATGAACAAGAATCCGTTGGTTTGGTATAATTCATGGTGTGGATATGGCCTTCCTTGATATAAACAGTGATATCCAAAAAATTGATATTACTTTTACTAGACTCAAACGTTAATTTGATATTATAATTATTTGAGTTTAACAAAATGAAGAATTGTTCCAAAAGATCCATCTCTCCATTCCATACAAAGAAAATGTCATCTATATATCGCATATAGGACACTAGTTTCGCTCCAAATGGATTGTTATTCCATACGCTTTCAAGCTCCCACAAACCCATAAAAAGGTTTGCGTAACTTGGAGCGAACCTAGTGCCCATAGCAGTGCCCACCTTTTGGATGAAAAATTCATCCTTGAATATGAACACATTGTTGTTGAGAATAAAACGGATCCCATCAATAAGAAAATCTTGAAGATCCCTTGATAATTCTGATTTTTCCAGAAAATATTTTGATGCTTTAATACCATGATCATGATCAATAATGGTGTATAAGGAACTCACGTCGGCAGTTACCAGCGTGAGTCCCTCTGTCCAAGTTATGGATTCTAAATTGATCAAAAAATCTCTGGTATCCATCAAATGTGACTTGTTTTCCCTGACCAAAGGCTGTAAAAAGGAGTCAATAAACTCTGATAAGTTGGCAGAGATGGAATCCACCCCGGAAATAATAGGTCTTCCTGGGGGGTCCACCAGGCTATTATGAACCTTTGGTAAAAGGTATATGACAGGGACTTTTGGATCATCATTTATAATGAAGGCCGCCTCCTTTTCAGAGATAGTTCCCTTTTTAAAGTACTTATCCACCAGCAATTTTAATTTATCCTCTACCAACTTCATGGTGTCCCCCCTCATTTTTCGGTATGTATTTATATTATCTAATTGTCTATACATCTCCTTCTCATAATCGGCAGTGTTCATAACCACAATCCCCCCCCCCCTTATCTGCTGGCTTGATAATGAGATTGTCAAAGGATCTCAATTCTTTTAAGGCTCTCCTTTCCTTGAAATTTAAATTGGGGGTGATCTTTTTCTTTTTATTTGTTTCCATTTTTTCAAAATCTTCCAGAACTAGTGTGGAAAAAGTTTCCAGGAAGGGGCCCTTCACATGTTGTGGGAAAAAGATAGATTTTGGACGAAAGGATGTGTTGTGTGTTAAATCAGCACAATCCTCATCTGTAGTTTCCTTACCTGCAAAAAACTTTTTTATCGTGAGCTTACGCACAAATTTTTGTACGTCAAGGAATAAATTGAATGGTTTAACATAATTGGTGGGGGCATATTTTAAGCCTTTTCCCAATAAGCTGGTTTGTTCCCTAGTGAGAATATGGCTGCTTAAATTAAAGATCTTTACACCTACATATTCGGACTCAACCGATTCCACAGCCCTATCTATTTGAGTATTTGGTTTTCTTTTTTTGGTCCTTTTAAAACCTTTTCTTTTTACTTTATTCCTAATTTTGTTTTTTGCATTGGATTTCGCCTTTCCACCCCTTTTCCCCCGAGTTTTAATCGATATTATCTCTCTCTCCGTGGGCGGCCCCCCTGATCTAAAAAAGAGGGTGACTGTTCCCTTAAAGGTGAATAGTAATTTCTACGTGTAAAACGTCCTAGGTCATCCCTCTCACGTTCCCTATATCTCCGATTGAATCTACCCTTGTTTATTTGTGTCCTCCATTCTGGATCATCCCTTCTAGATGTCTGAGGGGTTGATCTTTCATTTAGACGAGGGTTCCTTCTATAGATAGAGTTCTGATTCGACCCGGAACCCCTGTTATCTTGATGATAGACATTGTCATTTATATATCTATATTTTTTTGGATTCCGTGTCTTATCCCTATTTCTTGTGGGGCTAGTATGATCAATAATGATAGGCCCCCTATCCTGATTTGATCTATCTTCATTTTCTTTGCTAATTGTATGTTTGTCTCTATTAAATTTCTTTAATTTTTTTTCTATAAGAGTTTTTTCAGTTCTCTTGATTCGGAATTCTATTTTACTCTCTAATTCTTTAAATTCCCTAGAGCTCGAATATGGGGCCACTAGGGATTTTTGAATACTAATTTCCTCCTCAAGTTTACTAAGGTCTTTTTTTCTCTCTTTAACAATTAACTCTATTAGTTTAAATGAGCATTCCTTTAATGTTATATCCCACTCATTTTTAAACTCCTCACTGGAGTCGGAAAATGATGCTATTTTATCTATTATCAGCCCTTTTGGTATAATTTTATTCATGAGGTATTTTTCTATTGTAACGACCTCCCACCAAATCTTATTTTCATTTTGAAGGATACCTTCTCGTTTATGCATAATACTCTCCAGGTCGTCATCAGACAACTCTACCGTGGAATCAAAATTATCATTAAACACTTTCTCAAAAATGGTTTTCCTCTCATTTCGAAATGAGAGGAAAACCATTTTTGAGAAAGTGTTTAATGATAATTTTGATTCCACGGTAGAGTTGTCTGATGACGACCTGGAGAGTATTATGCATAAACTAGAAGGTATCCTTCAAAATGAAAATAAGATTTGGTGGGAGGTCGTTACAATAGAAAAATACCTCACGAATAAAATTATACCAAAAGGGCTGATAATAGATAAAATAGCATCATTTTCCGACTCCAGTGAGGAGTTTAAAAATGAGTGGGATATAACATTAAAGGAATGCTCATTTAAACTAATGGAGTTAATTGTTAAAGAGAGAAAAAAAGACCTTAGTAAACTTGAAGAGGAAATTAGTATTCAAAAATCCCTAGTGGCCCCATATTCGAGCTCTAGGGAATTTAAAGAATTAGAGAGTAAAATAGAATTCCGAATCAAGAGAACTGAAAAAACTCTTATAGAAAAAAAATGAAAGAAATTTAATAGAGACAAACATACAATTAGCAAAGAAAATGAAGATAGATCAAATCAGGATAGGGGGCCTATCATTATTGATCATACTAGCCCCACAAGAAATAGGGATAAGACACGGAATCCAAAAAAATATAGATATATAAATGACAATGTCTATCATCAAGATAACAGGGGTTCCGGGTCGAATCAGAACTCTATCTATAGAAGGAACCCTCGTCTAAATGAAAGATCAACCCCTCAGACATCTAGAAGGGATGATCCAGAATGGAGGACACAAATAAACAAGGGTAGATTCAATCGGAGATATAGGGAACGTGAGAGGGATGACCTAGGACGTTTTACACGTAGAAATTACTATTCACCTTTAAGGGAACAGTCACCCTCTTTTTTAGATCAGGGGGGCCGCCCACGGAGAGAGAGATAATATTGATTAAAACTCGGGGGAAAAGGGGTGGAAAGGCGAAATCCAATGCAAAAAACAAAATTAGGAATAAAGTAAAAAGAAAAGGTTGTGAAAGGACCAAAAAAAGAAAACCAAATACTCAAATAGATAGGGCTGTGGAATCGGTTGAGTCCGAATATGTAGGTGTAAAGATCTTTAATTTAAGCAGCCATATTCTCACTAGGGAACAAACCAGCTTATTGGGAAAAGGCTTAAAATATGCCCCCACCAATTATGTTAAACCATTCAATTTATTCCTTGACGTACAAAAATTTGTGCGTAAACTCACGATAAAAAAGTTTTTTGCAGGTAAGGAAACTACAGATGAGGATTGTGCTGATTTAACACACAACACATCCTTTCGTCCAAAATCTATCTTTTTCCCACAACATGTGAAGGGCCCCTTCCTGGAAACTTTTTCCACACTAGTTCTGGAAGATTATGAAAAAATGGAAACAAATAAAAAGAAAAAGATCACCCCCAATTTAAATTTCAAGGAAAGGAGAGCCTTAAAAGAATTGAGATCCTTTGACAATCTCATTATAAAGCCAGCAGATAAGGGGGGGGGGGATTGTGGTTATGAACACTGCCGATTATGAGAAGGAGATGTATAGACAATTGGATAATATAAATACATACCGAAAAATGAGGGGGGACCCCATGAAGTTGGTAGAGGATAAATTAAAATTGCTGGTGGATAAGTACTTTAAAAAGGGAACTATCTCTGAAAAGGAGGCGGCCTTCATTATAAATGATGATCCAAAAGTCCCTGTCATATACCTTTTACCAAAGGTTCATAAGAGCCTGGTGGACCCCCCAGGAAGACCTATTATTTCCGGGGTGGATTCCATCTCTGCCAACTTATCAGAGTTTATTGACTCCTTTTTACAGCCTTTGGTCAGGGAAAACAAGTCACATTTGATGGATACCAGAGATTTTTTGATCAATTTAGAAACCATAACTTGGACAGAGGGACTCACGCTGGTAACTGCCGACGTGAGTTCCTTATACACCATTATTGATCATGATCATGGTATTAAAGCATCAAAATATTTTCTGGAAAAATCAGAATTATCAAGGGATCTTCAAGATTTTCTTATTGATGGGATCCGTTTTATTCTCAACAACAATGTGTTCATGTTCAAGGATGAATTTTTCATCCAAAAGGTGGGCACTGCTATGGGCACTAGGTTCGCTCCAAGTTACGCACACCTTTTTATGGGTTTGTGGGAGCTTGAAAGCGTATGGAATAACAATCCATTTGGAGCGAACCTAGTGTCCTATATGCGATATATAGATGACATTTTCTTTGTATGGAATGGAGAGATGGATCTTTTGGAACAATTCTTCATTTTGTTAAACTCAAATAATTATAATATCAAATTAACGTTTGAGTCTAGTAAAAGTAATATCAATTTTTTGTATATCACTGGTTATATCAAGGAAGGCCATATCCACACTATGAATTATACCAAACCAACGGATTCTTGTTCATATATCCCCACAGACAGCTGTCACCATGAGAGCTGGATTAATTCCATTCCAAACAGTCAAATAAAACGCTTGAAACGGAATTGTACTGAACAAAATGTTTTTGTAGAACAGGCTAGGGCCATGGGCAATAATTTTAAATGTTGTGGGTATGATGAGAACCGTGTGGAAGAAGTAATTACTATTGTAAAAGATACCGATAGAAAGCAATTTCTGGAACCAAAAAAGAAAAAAACCACAGATAGTAAGTTCCAATGGGCGTTTATTACTGAGTATACAAGTAACTACAGAGAAATAGAAAAAACTGTCAAAAAACATTGGAACTTGTTGAGAAAGGATCCAGTTATTGGTACCCTACTTCCAGAGAGACCAATACACATTTACAGACGGGCACCAAATTTAAAAACCAAATTGGTATCCAGTGCTTTTCGATCAAAATCAGAAGGAACGGGAATAAAATCAAAAGGGTTTTACAGATGTGGCAATTGCCAGGCGTGCAAGAATATTACTTATAAGGGCATTAGTAAATTTGAGAAGGTGGATATTAATGGAAAGGAAGTGCCCATTAAGGACTTCATTACGTGCAATTCTAAGAACATAGTATATACCATTCAATGTTCATGTAATAAGTTCTATATTGGGAGAACATCCCGACCCCTAAAAACACGCTTGGGGGAACACCTGAGAAATATTGCGAAGGGTCTAGAACACATGCACTGTCATTGCATTTTAAAGAGATACATGGTTGTTCATTAAAACATATAGAGAGTTTCATGGGCCTACGGCAGGTTAAGGGAAATATAAGAGGTGGTAACATTTCAACAGTATTAGCGAAAACTGAAATGAATTATATTTACCAATATCAAACCCTTCAGCCACGGGGACTAAACAAGGACTTCGAGCTTAAGTGGTTCCTTTAAGTATATATTTGGAATTGTTTTTTAAGGTGTCATTTATATGTCCACATCAATGTATAGTGTCTGAATTTATCCTTTTTAGTTTATTTTAGAAATGACCTTTCCGAGAGATAAATCCAGAATTGGAAGAAAATACCTCCATTGACTACTCAATACTGATGCCAACAATTTCTTGCATAATGAAATGTTGTTTATATATTTGTTTTTGTGTGATACATGTAATTGGGGAGAATTTATTGTTATGATGACGGTTATAGTGTAATGAGTCAGTGGAACGCATGGGTACGGGTTCCCTACAACAGGTGGAACGCACGTGTCATAACATGTGCGTCCTTCACATAACTGCCGTGAAACACATGTGTACTTCCGTCTAATGACGGAGGAAGATATGTGGGATAAAGGAGACAAGAAGGTGGAGCCCACAAGGGTTTTTCCTCCCACCATGCATAACCCAGAGGTGGAACGCAAGGGAAATCGTGTGCGCTCCCTCCGGGTTATGTTATCGATGCACGCACACACACTTCCGGTAAAAACGGAAGCGGAAGTGCCGGTGTTGAAACGCACGGGGGTGGAACGCACACAGTCGTTTGCACCCGTTTTTTAACAAGTTTACAGACTTTATAAAAGATTAGATCATCCACCAACCCCCCTAATCCTCCTCTAACCGATGTTAGGCCATTTAAAACTTTGGGATCCTAAATGGAGGTTATGATTAATTACCGGATACTTTCACTTCCGGGATTAAAATTTTTAATAGAAGTTGGATCAGCTAGTTTTCATATTTTAGAGGATATAGATGCTTTCTGGAAATATAGGTATAAAAATAATGTATATGTGTTTCTGATTTTATTGTAATTTTTATGTATCGGTGTATAATTATGATGTCATTTCCTGATGTGATATGATTGGTGACCCACCATTTAAATACAGTGGGATATCACAATGCCAGCATGTCTTGATAAAGGCTCCATTAAGAGCCGAAACGCGTTGACTGATCCTGGCACCGTGATACAGAACTCTTCTACACACCGGGGACCAAGGAGGTATTTGCCACATCACTTTGTCCTTTGGGGGGTCCGGACTTACCCCAATGTGACTAGTGGTAGGAGTATTTTATTTTTCTTTGGAAACCCCGTTTTTCTAAATTGTGTTTTTATGGATATTAACTTCTTTGTAAAAATATTTACTCCAACTATGGGGTTTATGTGATTCAATTTTTTTATATACATAAAATCATTCCATTTTAAAAGAAACAAATGATTTCTGGACTTTTGTGTTGAAAAAAACCTTTTTTCGTGATCGTGGAGAACTGTTATTATATAATCCATCTTTTAGAGGGGGATTTATCTCCAATTTCTGGATAAAGAAACCCAGATAGGAGGACATTACCACCTGATCGTGTGAGTGTGGGTACGCATCCCTGTTTAGAAATTCCCTGGTGAAGGTCACGTGTGGTCCCATTGAAAAGATACCCATATATACACATCTTGGGGTACTCCATTGTGAGTTGGGGTACGCTTTACAGATAACCACCATCCTTTTCTGTGGATATAAGTGGGCTATATATAAGCAGGTATAAGACATTTCTACACATTGCCTGTCACCTTCTTTCCACATACCCATGGGAACTGAGAATTCTCGGGGAAAGAATTGATGATAGAGGGAAGAAAGAAGTCTCCACACATACACTTTCATCCAGACCAAAGAAACCTTTCAGAGTTGGCAAACTCCCTCCTCATAAGTGAGTAGGGTACGCATTCTTCTTTAGAAATTTCGGGGTGAAAGTCATTTGTGGTCCTGTTATAAAGAAACCGTGATATACATGTCTTGGTGTACTCCATTGTGAGTTGGGGTACGCATTGTGGAGTCTAACCATCTCCCTTTCTTGAAGCCTAGTGGGCAATAGAATATAAGGCGAATACAAAGCATTTCTACACATCTGCCTCTATTTTCTCTTTTTATATATATCTATTGGGACTGAGTACTCCGGATAAAGGCTTTGAGATATTGGAGACAGAGGACAAGAGAATCTCACCACATATACAACATACAAGGAACGTATAAACTTTATTCTTAAATTTACAGGAATAGGCGCTTATACGAGTATTCCCTCCTGCCGTTTTCTACCATTGTGTTTATTTGTGGGTGTGGTGACACCCGTTAGGGAGGTTATATACGTTAAAGCAGCTTGTCTTTTTGCGCACATCACTAAAGTACTGCTTTTTTTGTTTAATATTACAAAGTAGTCTTAGCATTCAATGTGTCTATTTCTGTGAGTGGAAAGAACCATTGATTTGGCAACACTGTATTACCAGATAGTACACAGAGCAGACACTGAATTAACAAACACATGTCTGTGTGATAATAATAGCTGAGAGAAGCAAAGGATTGTCTGTTATTATAACACAAGTATAGGACTATAGGTGCCTAAACAGCTAGACAGTATAATATCAAAACACAGGGCAGTAGTAACCAATATACCCTGAGGGAATAATAATTACATCTTATAACCAGCAGTATATATAAGTTTCAACAAAGCTGCTTACAGTATTGTGAATAAGGGACACTCGATATTGTACTGCATTATGGGGGTAATTCTGAGTTGATCGAAGCAGGAATTCTGTTAGCAGTTGGGCAAAACCATGTGCACTGCAGGGGAGGCAGATATAACATGTGCAGAGAGAGTTAGATTTTGGTGTGGTGTATTCAAACTGAAATCTAAACTGCAGTGTAAAAATAAAGCAGCCAGTATTTACCCTGCACAGAAACAAAATAACCCACCCAAATCTAACTCTCTCTGCAAATGTTATATCTAACTCCCCTGCAGTGCACATGGTTTTGCCCAACTGCTAAAAAAATTCCTGCTGCGAGCAACTTGGAATTACCCCCTATATCTCTAACTCCAGGAAACTACATCTACTATACTTAACCATTGACATAAAATAATATCAGGAGAACCACCATACCTATCGCTATATATACTTTCCTCAGCATACTAATTGGTTTAGGAGGGATATCAAACAATTATAGACAGTAGATCATTTGAGAAGGCGCTACATAAATAACGATTCAAATAGTGGTCTACAGCGAGTACCACAGAGTTATCAGGGGACATAGTGCCCACATATAGAGACAGGGGATATAGTGCCCATATTCAAAATATTACTGGTTTATCATAAGATATCTCAGTGAATCAAAATAGATTTGATCTCTCTTCTCAGTGATTGAAGGTATTTGGTATATATAGATAATTGGATATCTCTGATCATACAGATCTGCCTTAGGTTTTGATACATAGCATACCTATACAGTGCATTTACATTTATACATGTTTATGGAGATTACCTATAGGCACAATAGCGCCACATATACCCAGGCTGACTGAGTCAACTTTAATATTGTATGTGCTTAATATAATTCGATACGGACATCATGATAATATGATATAATAAATAAATAAATAATTATACAAACTTATTATTGGCGGCTGACCAGTGCGCAGGGAGTCATATTTTAAATATTTTCTTCTATTCTTTCAATTGTATCTGTTTTTTAATATTTCGCAAGTTTTTAATCATTATAAATTAATTAAAAGTTATGTTTTAATGAGTTTATTTATGTGCACCACTGCAAGGCAATTCTGTTTTCTCTTTTGTTTGTACTTATAACTCCACTTTGCCTTAGGTAGCACCCTCCATTATAGAATAATTCTACTGTGATAATAATTGGCAACAAAGGGGGCTTCTATAAAAAAAGAAAAAAAAAAAAAAAATATGACTTGTGCGACCCTTTTCTCTCAAACATGCTGTCAATCATATAATCCTCCACCATTCTTTCAATGGTGACAGAATCATATGCAGTGACAGTAGACATGTCAGTAATCATTGGCAGGTCCTTCAGTCCGGACCACATGTCAGCTTTCACTCCTGACTGCCCTGCATCACCGCCACGGGATTGCTAGGAAATCTTATCCTTTTCCTTGCAGCCCCAGTGGCGGGAGAAATTGAAGGACGAGCTGTTGACGCGTCACGTTCCGCTTGAGTTGACAATTTACTAACCAGCAGGTCTTTGCACCGCTGCAGACTGGTGTCTGCTGGAAAGAGAGATACAATGTAGGCTTTAAACCTAGGATCGAGCAAGGTGGCCAAAATGTAGTGCTCTGATTTTAACAGATTGACCACCCATGAATCCTGGCAAAGCGAATGAAGGGCTCCAACCACAAGTCCCACATACTTTGCGGAATTGCTCCGTCTTAGCTCTTCCTTCAATTTCTCCAGCTGCTTCTGCAAAAGCTTGATGAGGGGAATGACCTGACTCAAGCTGGCAGTGTCTGAACTGACTTCACGTGTGGCAAGTTTGAAGGGTTGGAGAACCTTGCACAAGATGGAAATCATTCTCCACTGCGCTTGAGTCAGGTGCATTCCCCCTCCTTTGCCTATATCGTAGGGGGATGTATAGGCTTGAATGGCCTTTTACTGCACCTCCATCCTCTGAAGCATATAGAGTGTTGAATTCCACCTCGTTACCACTTCTTGCTTCAGTTGATGACAGGGCAAGTTCAGGAGTGTGTTACGTTCTCTGTGCTCAGAACGTAAGATACTGAGTGGGTTAATTAAGAGCACAGAAATATGACGCTGTAATAATAGCGAAGTTCAGCAGCAACCCCTAGGAACCTAACTCCATTGTTCCACCCGCGTGGTCAGTCTACGCCTGCGAGACTATGTGTTCTTGGGCCCATGGCAGCCGCGTTTGAAGGGCGGATTAAGTCTGACCAATTCCGATGCCCCCCGGTCTTAATTGGAGACAAGGCGTAAACTGAGATGGAGCGATAACAAGGAGACCTCTAACTAAATAAAGAACAGAGCTAGGGGCTACTAGTAAACTCAAACAAAGCGTATGTGCGGCACTGCCACCAAAGGAAAAGGACAACAAAGGTAATACTGTCCACACCCTTCACGGCACCGTCATGTACCGGGGAGGACAGCTAGGGCGGAAACCTCCGCAAAAACACCAGCAACAAGTATAAGAAAAGAATACTACGTCCTATGCCGCAAGACGCGGCAAAAGCCGCTACTCACAACACCGGGAAAGTAACCACAAATGAACGAGAACCCCAAGATAACAGACACAGGTTTCAATCGACTGGAGGGCTGGAAGGACTCCTATGACCTGCTTCTGAACACCAGGACTCAGGACCACAAGGTAAACCAGATAACAGAACACTGAACAAGTAATTCTCCAGAGCAGGAACTGCTCACAGGAAGCTATCACCGGCGTCTGTGTAAGGCACTGAGGGAGAATATAACAGGAATCTGCACCAACAGCTGCAGAGACCCTAAATTGATAATGTCGTGCAGCTGCCCTGCTGCACGACCACAAGCTGACAGGTGCAATTACTTATATGGCAACGGGGAATGCGGTTCCGCCTTTGGCGTCCCCGTTGCCAAGGACCCGGCAGCTCAGAGCGCTCAGCGTCCTGGCGTTGCCAGGAGCCAAGCGGGGAGCAGGAGGAGGTTTGGCGGACGTGATGCGCCGGGACCGTTGCTTAGCAACGGTTGGGCGCTGACGCGAGCCGCCACGCCTAACAGAATGTTTGCTGGAGCTCCAGTCTTCGGCACGCAGTGGTAGAATGCCGAAAGTGGCCCGCAATTTTTCAGGCCACCACCAGCATCTCCTGCACACCCCTGTAATTTTTCAAAAAATGTAAGGGACTTGTGGTTGTTGTTATTATTATTATACGGCAGCAGTGGACATATAGCAGCAGCGTATACCACTGTGACTGCCTCATCACTGGAATGACTGATGAACAGGACACGACCACTGGTCTGATGCAGCACAACACAACACTGTAAGGGACTTGTTGTTGTTGTTATTATTACTATACGGCAGCAGTGGACATATAGCAGAAGTGTATACCACTGTGGCTGCCTCGTCACTGGAATGACTGATGTACAGGACACTAACACTGGTCTGATGCAGCACAACACAACAACACTGTAAGGGACTTGTGGTTGTTGTTGTTATTATTATTATAATACGGCAGCAGTGGACATATAGCAGCAGCGTATACCACTGTGACTGCCTCGTCACTGCCTCGTCACTGGAATGACTGATGGACAGGACACTACCACTGGTCTGATGCAGCACAACACAACAACACTGTAAGGGACTTGTGGTTGTTGTTATTATTATTATACGGCAGCAGCGGACATATAGCAGCAGCGTTTACCATCACTGGAATGACTGATGCACAGGACACTACCACTGGTCTAATGCAGCACAACACAACACAACACCACACCACTTTATACAGCTACACTGGATATATGGCAGCAGAGGACACCAAGACTGTGACTGGCTGGACTGATGCAGCACAATACACTGACTACACTGGACTGGACAGCACAACACAGCACCACTTTATACTGCTACACTGGATATATGGCAGCAGAGGACACCAACAATGTGACTGGCTGGACTGATGCAGCACAATTCACTGACTACACTGGACTGGACAGCACAACACAGCACCACTTTATACAGCTAGCAGCTACAATGGATATATGGCAGCAGAGGACAGCAACACTGTGACTGGCTGGACTGATGCAGCACAATACACTGATTACACTGGACTGGACAGCACAACACAGCACCACTTTATACAGCTACACTGGATATATGGCAGCAGAGGACACCAAGACTGTGACTGGCTGGACTGATGCAGCACAATACACTGACTACACTGGACAGCACAACACAGCACAAGACTCACCACCTCACTTTCCCGCCCCCACAGACAGTGAACTGAGGACACGTCCTCTCAATACACTCTCCAAGACTGGAGTGAAAATGGCCGAGACACGCGGCTCCTTATATGGAATCCAAAACCCGCGAGAATCTGACAGCGGGATGATGACGTTTTGCTGTGTTCGGGTTTCCGAGTCAGGTGGTAAAACCCGAGCCTGGCTCGGAACTGAACTCGGAAGGCAAAGTCCGGTAGGGTCCTGTTCTCTGAGAACCGAACCGCTCATCTCTACTTATAACCAGCAGTAACAATAGGCAGGTGTGTTTCGGGAACAGGTAAGCAAGCTGGCGTTGTCTTTAAATAGCACAGTCACGTATAACCAGCAAATAACAATTATGCAGGTGGATTGCGGGAACAGGTAAGTAAGCTGGCGTTGTCCTTAAAATAGCACAGTCTCTTATAACCAGCAGTAACAATAAGCAGGTGAGTTGCGGGAACAGGTAAGCAAGCTGGCGTTGTCTTTAAATAGCACAATTATTTTAGCTTTGATCAATACTGCTGGGCGGAGTTTGCATAACGCAGTCAATAAAAGCCCTCCTTGGAGGTAAATAAGCACATAGGTAAAATAGCTTTAAGAGATACTGCTGGGCGGAGCTTGCATAACACAATCGATAATAGCCCGCCTTTATAGTAAATGAGCACACAGGTAGGATAGCTTTAACCAAAACTGCTGGGCGGAGTTTGCATAACACAGTCAATAATAAACCAATCTTAGCCAGTAACAGCAAGTACCACCCACAGAATTTACTTTAATGGATAATAAAAATCAACATTAGAACCGTCGCTTCTCAATACCTCTGACTGTACCAGCGGAGACACTCTAGCATAATATTATCAAAAAGAAACTAAAATACATTTGCATCAGAACAAACAGCATTCAATGGCATATCTCTCCTCAGCATAATAATTCCTTAGCATCACAGCATCAGCAAAGAAAACGAGAAGGCACGTTTAGGCATAAACATTAACATAAGTTAAACAAGTCACCATAATAACATTTTCTTAATTTGTTCACAGCAAGTTTCGGCACTAGGGAAGCTATGCACATTTAAATCATATGAACAGAAGGGCCACGCAAAGGCAGCCTCTTCTCCTTATTGGATGTGCAGGGCTCTGTAGTGATGCGCTGAGTGAAAAGGAAACAACACCCTATTATTTTTATGCCCAACAGGGGAGCCTACCCCCTAAAAAAAGCCTGTCCTGCGGGCACTGCGGTATGGTTGGGAGTCCACCCCTTAACAACACAGAGGTACCAGTACTTTAGGGGAGCCTGCCCCCTTTTCTAAATACATTTTCCCAACAGCAGAGTCTATGCAGCGGAAGGGGATAATCCGGGGCCACAATATCGGGGAGCCTACCCCCTTGTCTAAATATATTTTCCCACCCAATAGCAGAGTAGTGCAGCAGAAGGGACACAGGGGCAGACTACTGCAGCGGAAGGCAATCAGGGTCTCACCACCTGTTGCGGCTCTTTTGCCACCTTGGAACCGAACCCGACTTCAGCGCCACCCGGAATGCTGAGCATTGCACCGGGGATGCGCCCTTTTGTTGAAGTCCACTGTGTCCTAGGGTCTTCTCCGGTACCTTGGTGTCTTCTCCACCGCGCTATTTTCCGTCTCTGCCAGGGGTCCTCTTCTCCAGCCGCGATGCTCTCCAATCCGGCTGCCTGGGGTCCTCGCTGGTGTCTTCTCACCCAGGGTGCCTGCGCGCTTGGTCCACGTCCTCCTGGAGCAGCAGCTTGGGGATTTCTCCATCGGGGGCCATCTCTCCACATGCTCCTATATAGCCTGGATCCGCGCCGGACTTCTCCAGACGTCCCGCGAATCTACTACACTGGCAGGCAGAGGCGTAGCCAGCTCATCCTCCATAGGGGTCCTCGCTCCTGGTCAGGTCTCTTCTCCCAGCCTCTGGATCACACAGCAGTAGGCAATGGCAGCTCCTCACCTAGCACTGAACGTCTTGGACGATCCCGGTGGGCATCTTGACTCCCGAGGCAAGGCATCAGGTGGTCTCCTGGCATCCGGCAGCAGCTACACTCCACCTGGGCTTGGGCAGCACAGTTCTACAGCTGGATGTCACATGGCTGGATTCCCCAGGTAGGCTTACTCCCATTCCTCCAGGGCTCTCCATCCCGCGCTGGGGACCTGCTTATATCAGTTTATGTCTCTCTGGACCTCCCCTGTCCTTGGTACCCGCTGGTTCTCCTCCCCCAGCAACAGACCGCCCCAGGTGCCTTCTGCCCTGCACCTGGGGGGCCCAATCAGCAGGGGACAATCTTCCCGGGCTTGGCTGTTGCTGGCCAGGAGGGAAGAGAGTTCTACCTCCAACGGTGCCAAATCTCCCTGTCCAGGGCTGGCAGGGTCAGCAAGAGTTCAGCCTGCTCTCTATTATGGGCTTTGTAGTTTCTCTGTATAACCAGAGGCTAATTAAACTAAAGTGAGCCTCTGTAAATTTACAGACGTGTAAGTGAGAAGTGTAAGGGGTCAATGGACACCAAGGAGGACCCCTGTATATGTGTATATATAAAAAAAAATGTATATGCATATATTACAAATATACAATATACCGAATTACTGCCTTGCCACGGGTGTCAGAAAATCTTGTTTTGGCCCTGATGTAGGTAGCGTACAGTAACATCTTTAACACATTCATTTTATCTTAATTCATTCCGTTAAGGGGCCCATACATTAAGGGAATATTGAAGCAATTATCCATTCTCCCAATGACTGGAACTGGGGATCGGGGAAATCCAACATGCTGGAAAACCGCCATTTGCATTTTATAAACAAAAAAATTATCAAATTGGTGAGTCAGGGATTTTTAACATGCAATTTTTTCTGATTCCATGACAGATCGATGATCATCTGTGTCCGATGATCATCAGATTGGATTGAAATAGGCAGAACTCATGATTTTTTTAAATGTATAAACAAGTCTTCAGTGTGCTTTAGGAGAAAAATGAAAAAGTTTCAATTAACTTCTTAGTTTAGTTTCTAATTAATGGGGTGGTACAAGCACCATAGTACTGTAGCTAGATTTTGAAGTGAGAGTTTACTTTGTTAACATGAGCCTGCCTCCCAACTATCCCATTTTTTTGGGACTGTATCGCTGTCCCACCCGCGTGTCCTGCGGTGGGGGTGGGGTTAGTTTGGAGTCTTGTCACTCGCTACTCCCAATTATATCCTCGGGTCCCCTCCTGTGCCCAGGCAGCAGGCAGAATGGAGAGGCAGCCAAGGGTCCTCTCTCCACTATGTTTATGTGGTAGAGCTGCAGACCCCTTAGAAGCTGAACTGGGCCTGGGGATGGGTACTAATTACCCAGGCTTCTTGGAGGGGCCCAGCAGCAACCCAGCCCAGACCCTTGTCAGTTGTTAAATGGTCTCAACACTACCACATAAACACAGTGGAGAGAGGACCCCAGGGCTGCCCTCCATGTTGCCTGTCACCTGGTCACAGGAGAGGACCCGAAGATATAGTATTTTGCATGGATTGCAGGATGGTGGGCTGAGCTATGAATAACTACTCATGTTATCAAAGCTTCTTTTAGTGGATGCAGTTTGCACCTGTATTGTGGGGTACATTTTCAACTAACCCAGCATCAGCTCCGAAGTGTTTATATACTGCACACATAGACAACTGCACCTATCCACTACTCTTGTTCTGTATGCTAAATGTAATTCTCAGCATCTGTTCTTTTTCTTTGTCTCTGGATTACAGTACAGTACCGCTTCTAATGTTCTGTATGCTACAAGTGATTAACCAGACCTACAGTATTCTTATTCTCTATGTATGGACACTGTAACCTTACAGTGTGACAGAATGTGAACTAGGGCACTACTATGTATGGTTCATAACATTAACTAGGGCACTACAAAGGTTAAAAAAAATGATCTAAGACACTATTATGGGGTAAAAAATTAACAACTGGTGCAGAGTGGTATCTTTCTAGAAGCATTGGGAGAGGGGCCCCTTAAGAATGTTGCTATGGGGCCCACAAAGTTCTGGCTATGCCCCTGAACCATGCATTACTTCATACACCATTTACAACACTGCTTTGTTTCTTATTTGTAAACTTAAATTGTAGGTACATACATTTTCCACATACAGATTGTTCATTTACTTTAATTGACCACCTATATTCTTTCATTTTAGCCATATGGTGCACAGTTCTGGTGTATTTTTAAGATGCAATACTATATACCACTACACCTACCTATGGACAATAGAGTTAGATTGAGATTTGCTTTATTTACTATATGTATGGTAGTTAAAGGTAGTTTTCCCCAAAGATTTATATTTAACAATTTAGGGCCTGAGTCAAAAATAAAAATTCTAATTGCACAATTTTTCACGCCCGGAAATAAATGCGAAGATCCATCTATATTTAGAGTCACCCAGATCTATGTGGCTACACTGCCCACATGAGAGATGATTGTGACTCAGAATTGCTCATAAATGTGTGCACTCAATGATAGAACCCTCCCCAATCTAGACTTGTGTATTACTCTGCATCCACTCCATTGTGTACATTTATTATAAAAGTCATACTTTGTTTAACCTGCTAATTTTCATAGCTGAAGTAAAATACAGTATGCAGCAAATTATACATAGGCAAATGCGGTGGGGCTCAAATTCTGAACATAATAGCACTAGTATATAATACGACTGCTAGAGCTGCCACCACAACATACAGTTTAAGGGACAAAGTAGAGCTGCTGCACATGGCCAGTGGTAGAAGCCTCTTCTGCCAAGTTCTGGATCTGAGTGCTCAGTGAGCTCACTGGACCAGAGTAGCTGCCAAGAAGAAGAGAGGGGCACCTTACCATGAGGTGGGAGAATGTGTGCTTAGAAAGTGCAGTTCTGTCTACTACTGGTACTATTATGTTTGTGTTTTTATTTATTGTATTGATTAACCGTTTCCTGACCACTTATGTTATTTAAATTAGTTAAATATGTTTTATATAGCCCATACTATAGACCATATGTAGTGTTATTTATTAAAACTGTAATATGCATTAGTGATGAGCGGGTTCGGTTCCTCGGAATCCGAACCCGCCCGAACTTCAGGTTTTTTTACACGGGGCCGAGCGACTCGGATCTTCCCGCCTTGCTCGGTTAACCCGAGCGCGCCCGAACGTCATCATCCCGCTGTCGGATTCTCGCGAGGCTCGGATTCTATCGCGAGACTCGGATTCTATATAAGGAGCCGCGCGTCGCCGCCATTTTCACACGTGCATTGAGATTGATAGGGAGAGGACGTGGCTGGCGTCCTCTCCGTTTAGACTAGAGTACTAGAGAGAGACACAAATTTTGGGGAGCATATTATTAGGAGGAGTACTACTTGCTGCTGATAGTGTGACCAGTGACCACCAGTTTAATTAATCCGTTCTCTGCCTGAAAAAAAACGATACACAGTGTGACACAGTCACATACCATATCTGTGCTCAGCCCAGTGTGCTGCATCATATGTAATACTGTATATCATTATCTGACTGTGCTGAGTGCTCACTGCTCACACAGCTTAATTGTGGGGGAGACTGGGGAGCAGTTATAGCAGGAGTACATATTTTAAGTACAGTGCACACTTTTGCTGCCAGAGTGCCACTGCCAGTGTGACTGACCAGTGACCACTGACCACCAGTATTGTGATTGTCTGCTGACCACCAGTATATTGTGATTGTCTGCCTGAAAAAGTTAAACACTCGTCGTGTGGTGTTTTTATAAACGCATTCTGCAGACAGTGTCCAGCAGGTCCGTCATTACATAATATATACCTGTCCGGCTGCAGTACTAGTGTGATATATATATATTTTAATTTTATCTCATTATCATCCAGTCTATATTAGCAGCAGACACAGTACGGTAGTCCATGGCTGTAGCTACCTCTGTGTCGGCAGTCGCTCGTCCATCCATAATTGTATACCACCTACCCGTGGTTTTTTTTTTCTATCTTCTTGATACTAGTAGCTTACTTTAGGAGTCTGCAGTGCTGAGTCTGACAGACAGTGTCCAGCAGGTCCGTCATTACATAATATATACCTGTCCGGCTGCAGTACTAGTGTGATATATATATTAGAGATGAGCGGGTTCGGTTCCTCGGAATCCGAACCCGCCCGAACTTCAGGGTTTTTTTACACGGGGCCGAGAGACTCGGATCTTCCCGCCTTGCTCGGTTAACCCGAGCGCGCCCGAACGTCATCATCCCGCTGTAGGATTCTCGCGAGGCTCGTATTCTATCGCGAGACTCGGATTCTATATAAGGAGCCGCGCGTCGCCGCCATTTTCACACGTGCATTGAGATTGATAGAGAGAGGACGTGGCTGGCGTCCTCTCCGTTTAGACTAGAGTACTAGAGAGAGACACAAATTTTGGGGAGCATATTATTAGGAGGAGTACTACTTGCTGCTGATAGTGTGACCAGTGACCACCAGTTTAATTAATCCGTTCTCTGCCTGAAAAAAAACGATACACAGTGTGACACAGTCACATACCATATCTGTGCTCAGCCCAGTGTGCTGCATCATATGTAATACTGTATATCATTATCTGACTGTGCTGAGTGCTCACTGCTCACACAGCTTAATTGTGGGGGGAGACTGGGGAGCAGTTATAGCAGGAGTACATAAAGTACAGTGCACACTTTTGCTGCCAGAGTGCCACTGCCAGTGTGACTGACCAGTGACCACTGACCACCAGTATTGTGATTGTCTGCTGACCACCAGTATATTGTGATTGTCTGCCTGAAAAAGTTAAACACTCGTCGTGTGGTGTTTTTATAAACGCATTCTGCAGACAGTGTCCAGCAGGTCCGTCATTACATAATATATACCTGTCCGGCTGCAGTACTAGTGTGATATATATATATATTTTAATTTTAGCTCATTATCATCCAGTCTATATTAGCAGCAGACACAGTACGGTAGTCCACGGCTGTAGCTACCTCTGTGTCGGCAGTCGCTCGTCCATCCATAATTGTATACCACCTACCCGTGTTTTTTTTTTTTTTTCTATCTTCTTGATACTAGTAGCTTACTTTAGGAGTCTGCAGTGCTGAGTCTGACAGACAGTGTCCAGCAGGTCCGTCATTACATAATATATACCTGTCCGGCTGCAGTACTAGTGTGATATATATATATTTCTCTAACGTCCTAGTGGATGCTGGGGACTCCGAAAGGACCATGGGGAATAGCGGCTCCGCAGGAGACTGGGCACAAAAGTAAAAAGCTTTAGGACTACCTGGTGTGCACTGGCTCCTCCCCCTATGACCCTCCTCCAAGCCTCAGTTTGATTTTTGTGCCCGAACGAGACGGGTACAGGCTAAGGGGCTCTCCTGAGCTGCTTAGTGTAAAAGTTTAAAGTAGGTTTTTTATTTTCAGTGAGACCTGCTGGCAACAGGATCACTGCACCGAGGGACTAAGGGGAGAAGAAGCGAACTCACCTGCGTGCAGAGTGGATTGGGCTTCTTAGGCTACTGGACATTAGCTCCAGAGGGACGATCACAGGCCCAGCCATGGATGGGTCCCAGAGCCGCGCCGCCGGCCCCCTTACAGAGCCAGAAGACTGAAGAGGTCCGGAAAATCGGCGGCAGAAGACGTCCTGTCTTCAATAAGGTAGCGCACAGCACCGCAGCTGTGCGCCATTGCTCTCAGCACACTTCACACTCCGGTCACTGAGGGTGCAGGGCGCTGGGGGGGGCGCCCTGAGACGCAATAAAACACCTTTTTTGGCAAAAAATACATCACATATAGCTCCTGGGCTATATGGATGCATTTAACCCCTGCCAATTTTTCCATAAAAAAGCGGGAGAAAGGCAGCCGAGAAGGGGGCGGAGCCTATCTCATCAGCACACTGGCGCCATTTTTTCCTCACAGCTCCGTTGGAGGAAGGCTCCCTGACTCTCCCCTGCAGTCCTGCACTACAGAAACAGGGTAAAACAAGAGAGGGGGGGCACTAAATTGGCATATAAATATATACAGCAGCTATATTAGGGAAAAACACTTATATAAGGTTATCCCTGTATATATATAGCGCTCTGGTGTGTGCTGGCAAACTCTCCCTCTGTCTCCCCAAAGGGCTAGTGGGGTCCTGTCCTCTATCAGAGCATTCCCTGTGTGTGTGCTGTGTGTCGGTACGTTGTGTCGACATGTATGAGGAGGAAAATGGTGGGAGGCGGAGCAATTGCCTGTGTTAGTGATGTCACCCCCTAGGGAGTCGACACCTGACTGGATGGTCTTATGGAAAGAATTACGTGATAGTGTCAGCACTTTACAAAAGACTGTTGACGACATGAGACAGCCGGCAAATCAGTTAATACCTGTACAGGCGTCTCAAACACCGTCAGGGGCTCTAAAGCGCCCGTTACCTCAGGTCGATACAGACACAGACACGGACACTGACTCCAGTGTCGACGGTGAGGAAACAAACGTATTTTCCAGTAGGGCCACACGTTACATGATCACGGCAATGAAGGAGGTTTTGAACATTTCTGATACTACAAGTACCACAAAAAAGGGTATTATGTGGGGTGTGAAAAAACTACCCGTAGTTTTTCCCGAATCAGATGAATTAAATGAGGTGTGTGATGAAGCGTGGGTTTCCCCCGATAAAAAACTGCTAATTTCTAAAAAATTATTGGCATTATACCCTTTCCCGCCAGAGGTTAGGGCACGTTGGGAAACACCCCCTAGGGTAGATAAGGCGCTCACACGCTTATCAAAACAAGTGGCGTTACCGTCTCCTGATACGGCCGCCCTCAAGGAACCAGCTGATAGGAAGCTGGAAAATATCCTAAAAAGTATATACACACATACTGGTATTATACTGCGACCAGCAATCGCCTCAGCCTGGATGTGCAGTGCTGGGGTGGCTTGGTCGGATTCCCTGACTGAAAATATTGATACCCTGGACAGGGACAATATATTATTGACTATAGAGCATTTAAAGGATGCATTTCTATATATGCGAGATGCACAGAGGGATATTTGCACTCTGGCATCAAGAGTAAGTGCGATGTCCATTTCTGCCAGAAGAGGATTATGGACGCGACAGTGGTCAGGGGATGCGGATTCCAAACGGCATATGGAAGTATTGCCGTATAAAGGGGAGGAGTTATTTGGGGTCGGTCTATCGGACCTGGTGGCCACGGCAACGGCTGGGAAATCCACCTTTTTACCCCAAGTCACCTCGCAGCAGAAAAAGATACCGTCTTTTCAGGCTCAGTCCTTTCGTCCCCATAAGGGCAAGCGGGCAAAAGGCCACTCATATCTGCCCCGGGGCAGAGGAAGGGGAAAAAGACTGCAGCAGACAGCCTCTTCCCACGAACAGAAGCCCTCCCCCGCTTCTGCCAAGTCCTCAGCATGACGCTGGGGCCTTACAAGCGGACTCAGGCACGGTGGGGGCCCGTCTCAAGAATTTCAGCGCGCAGTGGGCTCACTCGCAAGTGGACCCCTGGATCCTGCAGGTAGTATCTCAGGGGTACAAATTGGAATTCGAGACGTCTCCCCCTCGCCGGTTCCTGAAGTCTACTTTACCAACGTCTCCCCACGACAGGGAGGCGGTATTGGAAGCCATTCACAAGCTGTATTCCCAGCAAGTGATAATCAAGGTACCCCTCCTACAACAGGGAAAGGGGTATTATTCCACGCTGTTTGTGGTACCGAAGCCGGACGGCTCGGTGAGACCTATTTTAAATCTGAAATCCTTGAACACTTACATACAAAGGTTCAAATTCAAGATGGAATCACTCAGAGCAGTGATAGCGAACCTGGAAGAAGGGGACTATATGGTGTCTCTGGACATCAAGGATGCTTACCTCCATGTCCCAATTTGCCCTTCTCACCAAGGGTACCTCAGGTTTGTGGTACAGAACTGTCACTATCAGTTTCAGACGCTGCCGTTTGGATTGTCCACGGCACCCCGGGTCTTTACCAAGGTAATGGCCGAAATGATGATTCTTCTTCGAAGAAAAGGCGTCTTAATTATCCCTTACTTGGACGATCTCCTGATAAGGGCAAGGTCCAGAGAACAGTTAGAGGTCGGAGTAGCACTATCTCAAGTAGTACTACGACAGCACGGATGGATTCTAAATATTCCAAAATCGCAGCTGATTCCGACGACACGTCTGCTGTTCCCAGGAATGATTCTGGACACAGTACAGAAAAAGGTGTTTCTCCTGGAAGAGAAAGCAAGGGAGTTATCCGACCTAG
Organism: Pseudophryne corroboree; assembly: GCF_028390025.1. Lineage (NCBI taxonomy): Eukaryota > Metazoa > Chordata > Amphibia > Anura > Myobatrachidae > Pseudophryne > Pseudophryne corroboree. Next base: position 699,970,278 of record NC_086445.1, read on the forward strand.
TCAGGAACCTCCTAAGACCAGGCCAAGTGTCAGTACATCAATGCACAAGGGTCCTGGGAAAGATGGTGGCTTCTTACGAAGCGATTCCATTCGGCAGATTCCACGCAAGAACTTTTCAGTGGGATCTGCTGGACAAATGGTCCGGATCGCATCTTCAAATGCATCAGCGGATAACCCTGTCTCCAAGGACAAGGGTGTCTCTCCTGTGGTGGTTACAGAGTGCTCATCTCCTAGAGGGCCGCAGATTCGGCATTCAGGATTGGGTCCTGGTGACCACGGATGCCAGCCTGAGAGGCTGGGGAGCAGTCACACAGGGAATAAATTTCCAGGGCTTGTGGTCAAGCATGGAAACGTCACTTCACATAAATATCCTGGAACTAAGGGCCATTTACAATGCCCTAAGTCAGGCAAGACCTCTGCTTCAGGGTCAGCCGGTGTTGATCCAGTCGGACAACATCACGGCAGTCGCCCACGTAAACAGACAGGGCGGCACAAGAAGCAGGAGGGCAATGACGGAAGTGGCAAGGATTCTTCGCTGGGCGGAAAATCATGTGATAGCACTGTGATAGCACTGTCAGCAGTGTTCATTCCGGGAGTGGACAACTGGGAAGCAGACTTCCTCAGCAGACACGATCTTCACCCGGGGGAGTGGGGACTTCACCCAGAAGTCTTCCACATGATTGTGAACCGTTGGGAAAAACCAAAGGTGGACATGATGGCGTCCCGCCTCAACAAAAAACTGGACAGATATTGCGCCAGGTCAAGGGACCCTCAGGCAATAGCTGTGGACGCTCTGGTAACACCGTGGGTGTACCAGTCAGTGTATGTGTTCCCTCCTTTTCCTCTCATACCAAAAGTACTGAGAATCATAAGAAGGAGAGGAGTAAAGACTATACTCGTGGCTCCGGATTGGCCAAGAAGGACTTGGTACCCGGAAATTCAAGAGATGCTCACGGAAGACCCGTGGCCTCTACCTCTAAGAAAGGACCTGCTCCAGCAGGGACCATGTCTGTTCCAAGACTTACCGCGGCTGCGTTTGACGGCATGGCGGTTGAACGCCGGATCCTGAAGGAAAAAGGCATTCCGGATGAAGTCATCCCTACCCTGATCAAAGCCAGGAAGGATGTAACCGTACAACATTATCACCGTATTTGGCGTAAATATGTTGCGTGGTGCGAGGCCAGGAAGGCCCCTACAGAGGAATTTCAACTGGGTCGATTCCTGCATTTCCTGCAAACAGGACTGTCAATAGGCCTCAAATTAGGGTCCATTAAGGTTCAAATTTCGGCCCTGTCAATATTCTTCCAAAAAGAACTAGCTTCTGTTCCTGAAGTTCAGACGTTTGTCAAGGGAGTACTGCATATACAGCCTCCTTTTGTGCCTCCAGTGGCACCTTGGGATCTCAATGTAGTTTTGGGATTCCTAAAATCACATTGGTTTGAACCACTCACCACTGTGGACTTAAAATATCTCACATGGAAAGTGGTAATGCTGTTAGCCCTGGCTTCAGCCAGGCGTGTCTCAGAATTGGCGGCTTTATCCTATAAAAGCCCTTACCTAATTTTTCATACGGACAGGGCAGAATTGAGGGCTCGTCCTCAATTTCTTCCTAAGGTGGTTTCAGCATTTCACTTAAACCAGCCTATTGTGGTGCCTGCGGCTACTAGGGACTTGGAGGATTCCAAGTTGCTGGACGTAGTCAGGGCCCTGAAAATATATGTTTCCAGGACGGCTGGAGTCAGAAAATCTGATTCGCTGTTTATCCTGTATGCACCCAGCAAGCTGGGTGCTCCTGCTTCTAAGCAGACGATTGCTCGTTGGATTTGTAGTACAATTCAGCTTGCACATTCTGTGGCAGGCCTGCCACAGCCAAAATCTGTAAAAGCCCATTCCACACGGAAAGTGGGCTCATCTTGGGCGGCTGCCCGAGGGGTCTCGGCTTTACAACTTTGCCGAGCAGCTACTTGGTCAGGGGCAAACACGTTTGCTAAATTCTACAAATTTGATACCCTGGCTGAGGAGGACCTGGAGTTCTCTCATTCGGTGCTGCAGAGTCATCCGCACTCTCCCACCCGTTTGGGAGCTTTGGTATAATCACCATGGTCCTTTCGGAGTCCCCAGCATCCACTAGGACGTTAGAGAAAATAAGAATTTACTTACCGATAATTCTATTTCTCATAGTCCGTAGTGGATGCTGGGCGCCCATCCCAAGTGCGGATTGTCTGCATTACTTGTACATAGTTATTGTTACAAAAATCGGGTTATTGTTGTTGTGAGCCATCTTTTCAGAGGCTCCTTCTGTTATCATGCTGTTAACTGGGTTCAGATCACAAGTTGTACGGTGTGATTGGTGTGGCTGGTATGAGTCTTACCCGGGATTCAAAATCCTTCCTTATTGTGTACGCTCGTCCGGGCACAGTATCCTAACTGAGGCTTGGAGGAGGGTCATAGGGGGAGGAGCCAGTGCACACCAGCTAGTCCTAAAGCTTTTACTTTGTGCCCAGTCTCCTGCGGAGCCGCTATTCCCCATGGTCCTTTCGGAGTCCCCAGCATCCACTACGGACTATGAGAAATAGAATTATCGGTAAGTAAATTCTTATTATTTTAATTTTATCTCATTATCATCCAGTCTATATTAGCAGCAGACACAGTACGGTAGTCCACGGCTGTAGCTACCTCTGTGTCGGCAGTCGCTCGTCCATCCATAATTGTATACCACCTACCCGTGGTTTTTTTTTTCTATCTTCTTGATACTAGTAGCTTACTTTAGGAGTCTGCAGTGCTGACAGACAGTGTCCAGCAGGTCCGTCATTACATAATATATACCTGTCCGGCTGCAGTACTAGTGTGATATATATATATATTTTAATTTTATCTCATTATCATCCAGTCTATATTAGCAGCAGACACAGTACGGTAGTCCACGGCTGTAGCTACCTCTGTGTCGGCAGTCGCTCGTCCATCCATAATTGTATACCACCTACCCGTGGTTTTTTTTTTTTTTATCTTCTTGATACTAGTAGCTTACTTTAGGAGTCTGCAGTGCTGAGTCTGACAGACAGTGTCCAGCAGGTCCGTCATTACATAATATATACCTGTCCGGCTGCAGTACTAGTGTGATATATATATATATATTTTAATTTTATCTCATTATCATCCAGTCTATATTAGCAGCAGACACAGTACGGTAGTCCACGGCTGTAGCTACCTCTGTGTCGGCAGTCGCTCGTCATCCATAAGTATACTAGTATCCATCCATCTCCATTGTTTACCTGAGGTGCCTTTTAGTTGTGCCTATTAAAATATGGAGAACAAAAATGTTGAGGTTCCAAAAATAGGGAAAGATCAAGATCGACTTCCACCTCGTGCTGAAGCTGCTGCCACTAGTCATGGCCGAGACGATGAAATGCCAGCAACGTCGTCTGCCAAGGCCGATGCCCAATGTCATAGTACAGAGCATGTAAAATCCAAAACACCAAATATCAGTAAAAAAAGGACTCAAAAATCTAAAATAAAATTGTCGGAGGAGAAGCGTAAACTTGCCAATATGCCATTTACCACACGGAGTGGCAAGGAACGGCTGAGGCCCTGGCCTATGTTCATGGCTAGTGGTTCAGCTTCACATGAGGATGGAAGCACTCAGCCTCTCGCTAGAAAAATGAAAAGACTCAAGCTGGCAAAAGCACAGCAAAGAACTGTGCGTTCTTCGAAATCCCAAATCCACAAGGAGAGTCCAATTGTGTCGGTTGCGATGCCTGACCTTCCCAACACTGGACGTGAAGAGCATGCACCTTCCACCATTTGCACGCCCCCTGCAAGTGCTGGAAGGAGCACCCGCAGTCCAGTTCCTGATAGTCAGATTGAAGATGTCAGTGTTGAAGTACACCAGGATGAGGAGGATATGGGTGTTGCTGGCGCTGGGGAGGAAATTGACAAGGAGGATTCTGATGGTGAGGTGGTTTGTTTAAGTCAGGCACCCGGGGAGACACCTGTTGTCCGTGGGAGGAATATGGCCATTGACATGCCTGGTGAAAATACCAAAAAAATCAGCTCTTCGGTGTGGAAGTATTTCAACAGAAATGCGGACAACATGTGTCAAGCCGTGTGTTGCCTTTGTCAAGCTGTAATAAGTAGGGGTAAGGACGTTAACCACCTCGGAACATCCTCCCTTATACGTCACCTGCAGCGCATTCATAATAAGTCAGTGACAAGTTCAAAAACTTTGGGCGACAGCGGAAGCAGTCCACTGACCAGTAAATCCCTTCCTCTTGTAACCAAGCTCACGCAAACCACCCCACCAACTCCCTCAGTGTCAATTTCCTCCTTCCCCAGGAATGCCAATAGTCCTGCAGGCCATGTCACTGGCAATTCTGACGAGTCCTCTCCTGCCTGGGATTCCTCCGATGCATCCTTGCGTGTAACGCCTACTGCTGCTGGCGCTGCTGTTGTTGCTGCTGGGAGTCGATGGTCATCCCAGAGGGGAAGTCGTAAGCCCACTTTTACTACTTCCATCAAGCAATTGATTGTCCAACAGTCCTTTGCGAGGAAGATGAAATATCATAGCAGTCATCCTGTTGCAAAGCGGATAACTGAGGCCTTGACAACTATGTTGGTGTTAGACGTGCGTCCGGTATACGCCGTTAGTTCACAGGGAACTAGACAATTTCTTGAGGTAGTGTGCCCCCGTTACCAAATACCATCTAGGTTCCACTTCTCTAGGCAGGCGATACCGAGAATGTACACGGACGTCAGAAAAAGACTCACCAGTGTCCTAAAAAATGCAGTTGCACCCAATGTCCACTTAACCACGGACATGTGGACAAGTGGAGCAGGGCAGGGTCAGGACTATATGACTGTGACAGCCCGCTGGGTAGATCTATGGACTCCCGCCGCAAGAACAGCAGCGGCGGCACCAGTAGCAGCATCTAGCAAACGCCAACTCTTTCCTAGGCAGGCTACGCTTTGTATCACCGGTTTCCAGAATACGCACACAGCTGAAAACCTCTTACGGCAACTGAGGAAGATCATCGCGGAATGGCTTACCCCAATTGGACTCTCCTGTGGATTTGTGGCATCGGACAACGCCAGCAATATTGTGTGTGCATTAAATATGGGCAAATTCCAGCACGTCCCATGTTTTGCACATGCCTTGAATTTGGTGGTGCAGAATTATTTAAAAAACGAGAGGGGCGTGCAAGAGATGCTGTCGGTGGCCAGAAGAATTGCGGGACACTTTCGGCGTACAGGCACCACGTACAGAAGACTGGAGCACCACCAAAAACGCCTGAACCTGCCCTGCCATCATCTGAAGCAAGAAGTGGTAACGAGGTGGAATTCAACCCTATATATGCTTCAGAGGTTGGAGGAGCAGCAAAAGGCCATTCAAGCCTATACAATTGAGCACGATATAGGAGGTGGAATGCACCTGTCTCAAGCGCAGTGGAGAATGATTTCAACGTTGTGCAAGGTTCTGCTGCCCTTTGAACTTGCCACACGTGAAGTCAGTTCAGACACTGCCAGCCTGAGTCAGGTCATTCCCCTCATCAGGCTTTTGCAGAAGAAGCTGGAGACATTGAAGGAGGAGCTAACACAGAGCGATTCCGCTAGGCATGTGGGACTTGTGGATGGAGCCCTTAATTCGCTTAACAAGGATTCACGGGTGGTCAATCTGTTGAAATCAGAGCACTACATTTTGGCCACCGTGCTCGATCCTAGATTTAAAACCTACCTTGGATCTCTCTTTCCGGCAGACACAAGTCTGCTGGGGTTCAAAGACCTGCTGGTGAGAAAATTGTCAAGTCAAGCGGAACGCGACCTGTCAACATCTCCTCCTTCACATTCTCCCGCAACTGGGGGTGCGAGGAAAAGGCTCAGAATTCCGAGCCCACCCGCTGGCGGTGATGCAGGGCAGTCTGGAGCGACTGCTGATGCTGACATCTGGTCCGGACTGAAGGACCTGCCAACGATTACGGACATGTCGTCTACTGGCACTGCATATGATTCTCTCCCCATTGAAAGAATGGTGGAGGATTATATGAGTGACCGCATCCAAGTAGGCACGTCAGACAGTCCGTACTTATACTGGCAGGAAAAAGAGGCAATTTGGAGGCCCTTGCACAAACTGGCTTTATTCTACCTAAGTTGCCCTCCCACAAGTGTGTACTTCGAAAGAGTGTTTAGTGCCGCCGCTCACCTTGTCAGCAATCGGCGTACGAGGTTACTTCCAGAAAATGTGGAGAAGATGATGTTCATTAAAATAAATTATAATCAATTCCTCCGTGGAGACATTGACCAGCAGCAATTGCCTCCACAAAGTACACAGGGAGCTGAGATGGTGGATTCCAGTGGGGACGAATTGATAATCTGTGAGGAGGGGGATGTACACGGTGATATATCGGAGGATGATGATGAGGTGGACATCTTGCCTCTGTAGAGCCAGTTTGTGCAAGGAGAGATTAATTGCTTCTTTTTTGGTGGGGGTCCAAACCAACCCGTCATTTCAGTCACAGTCGTGTGGCAGACCCTGTCACTGAAATGATGGGTTGGTTAAAGTGTGCATGTCCTGTTTATACAACATAAGGGTGGGTGGGAGGGCCCAAGGACAATTCCATCTTGCACCTCTTTTTTCTTTCATTTTTCTTTGCGTCATGTGCTGTTTGGGGAGTATTTTTTTGAAGGGCCATCCTGCGTGACACTGCAGTGCCACTCCTAGATGGGCCAGGTGTTTGTGTCGGCTACTAGGGTCGCTTATCTTACTCACACAGCTACCTCATTGCGCCTCTTTTTTTCTTTGCGTCATGTGCTGTTTGGGGAGTGTTTTTTGGAAGGGCCATCCTGCGTGACACTGCAGTGCCACTCCTAGATGGGCCAGGTGTTTGTGTCGGCCACTAGGGTCGCTTATCTTACTCACACAGCTACCTCATTGCGCCTCTTTTTTTCTTTACGTCATGTGCTGTTTGGGGAGTGTTTTTTGGAAGGGCCATCCTGCGTGACACTGCAGTGCCACTCCTAGATGGGCCAGGTGTTTGTGTCGGCCACTAGGGTCGCTTAGCTTACTCACACAGCTACCTCATTGCGCCTCTTTTTTTCTTTGCGTCATGTGCTGTTTGGGGAGTGTTTTTTGGAAGGGCCATCCTGCGTGACACTGCAGTGCCACTCCTAGATGGGCCAGTTGTTTGTGTCGGCCACTAGGGTCGCTTAGCTTAGTCATCCAGCGACCTCGGTGCAAATTTTAGGACTAAAAATAATATTGTGAGGTGTGAGGTGTTCAGAATAGACTGATAATGAGTGGAAATTATCGTTTTTGAGGTTAATAATACTTTGGGATCAAAATGACCCCCAAATTCTATGATTTAAGCTGTTTTTTAGTGTTTTTTGAAAAAAACACCCGAATCCAAAACACACCCGAATCCGACAAAAAAAATTCGGTGAGGTTTTGCCAAAACGCGGTCGAACCCAAAACACGGCCGCGGAACCGAACCCAAAACCAAAACCCGAAAAATTTCAAGTGCACATCTCTAATATATATATATTTTAATTTTATCTCATTATCATCCAGTCTATATTAGCAGCAGACACAGTACGGTAGTCCACGGCTGTAGCTACCTCTGTGTCGGCAGTCGCTCGTCATCCATAAGTATACTAGTATCCATCCATCTCCATTGTTTACCTGAGGTGCCTTTTAGTTGTGCCTATTAAAATATGGAGAACAAAAATGTTGAGGTTCCAAAAATAGGGAAAGATCAAGATCGACTTCCACCTCGTGCTGAAGCTGCTGCCACTAGTCATGGCCGAGACGATGAAATGCCAGCAACGTCGTCTGCCAAGGCCGATGCGCAATGTCATAGTACAGAGCATGTAAAATCCAAAACACCAAATATCAGTAAAAAAAGGACTCAAAAATCTAAAATAAAATTGTCGGAGGAGAAGCGTAAACTTGCCAATATGCCATTTACCACACGGAGTGGCAAGGAACGGCTGAGGCCCTGGCCTATGTTCATGGCTAGTGGTTCAGCTTCACATGAGGATGGAAGCACTCAGCCTCTCGCTAGAAAAATGAAAAGACTCAAGCTGGCAAAAGCACAGCAAAGAACTGTGCGTTCTTCGAAATCCCAAATCCACAAGGAGAGTCCAATTGTGTCGGTTGCGATGCCTGACATTCCCAACACTGGACGTGAAGAGCATGCGCCTTCCACCATTTGCACGCCCCCTGCAAGTGCTGGAAGGAGCACCCGCAGTCCAGTTCCTGATAGTCAGATTGAAGATGTCAGTGTTGAAGTACACCAGGATGAGGAGGATATGGGTGTTGCTGGCGCTGGGGAGGAAATTGACAAGGAGGATTCTGATGGTGAGGTGGTTTGTTTAAGTCAGGCACCCGGGGAGACACCTGTTGTCCGTGGGAGGAATATGGCCATTGACATGCCTGGTGAAAATACCCAAAAAATCCGCTCTTCAGTGTGGAAGTATTTCAACAGAAATGCGGACAACATTTGTCAAGCCGTGTGTTGCCTTTGTCAAGCTGTAATAAGTAGGGGTAAGGACGTTAACCACCTCGGAACATCCTCCCTTATACGTCACCTGCAGCGCATTCATAATAAGTCAGTGACAAGTTCAAAAACTTTGGGCGACAGCAGTCCACTGACCAGTAAATCCCTTCCTCTTGTAACCAAGCTCACGCAAACCACCCCACCAACTCCCTCAGTGTCAATTTCCTCCTTCCCCAGGAATGCCAATAGTCCTGCAGGCCATGTCACTGGCAATTCTGACGAGTCCTCTCCTGCCTGGGATTCCTCCGATGCATCCTTGCGTGTAACGCCTACTGCTGCTGGCGCTGCTGTTGTTGCTGCTGGGAGTCGATGGTCATCCCAGAGGGGAAGTCGTAAGACCACTTTTACTACTTCCACCAAGCAATTGACTGTCCAACAGTCCTTTGCGAGGAAGATGAAATATCACAGCAGTCATCCTGCTGCAAAGCGGATAACTAAGGCCTTGGCATCCTGGGTGGTGAGAAACGTGGTTCCGGTATCCATCATTACTGCAGAGCCAACTAGAGACTTGTTGGAGGTACTGTGTCCCCGGTACCAAATACCATCTAGGTTCCATTTCTCTAGGCAGGCGATACCGAAAATGTACACAGACCTCAGAAAAAGAGTCACCAGTGTCCTAAAAAATGCAGCTATACCCAATGTCCACTTAACCACGGACATGTGGACAAGTGGAGCAGGGCAGGGTCAGGACTATATGACTGTGACAGCCCGCTGGGTAGATCTATGGACTCCCGCCGCAAGAACAGCAGCGGCGGCACCAGTAGCAGCATCTCGCAAACGCCAACTCTTTCCTAGGCAGGCTACGCTTTGTATCACCGCTTTCCAGAATACGCACACAGCTGAAAACCTCTTACGGCAACTGAGGAAGATCATCGCGGAATTGCTTACCCCAATTGGACTCTCCTGTGGATTTGTGGCATCGGACAACGCCAGCAATATTGTGTGTGCATTAAATATGGGCAAATTCCAGCACGTCCCATGTTTTGCACATACCTTGAATTTGGTGGTGCAGAATTATTTAAAAAACGAGAGGGGCGTGCAAGAGATGCTGTCGGTGGCCAGAAGAATTGCGGGACACTTTCGGCGTACAGGCACCACGTACAGAAGACTGGAGCACCACCAAAAACGCCTGAACCTGCCCTGCCATCATCTGAAGCAAGAAGTGGTAACGAGGTGGAATTCAACCCTATATATGCTTCAGAGGTTGGAGGAGCAGCAAAAGGCCATTCAAGCCTATACAATTGAACACGATATAGGAGGTGGAATGCACCTGTCTCAAGCGCAGTGGAGAATGATTTCAACGTTGTGCAAGGTTCTGCTGCCCTTTGAACTTGCCACACGTGAAGTCAGTTCAGACACTGCCAGCCTGAGTCAGGTCATTCCCCTCATCAGGCTTTTGCAGAAGAAGCTGGAGACATTGAAGGAGGAGCTAACACAGAGCGAATCCGCTAGGCATGTGGGACTTGTGGATGGAGCCCTTAATTCGCTTAACAAGGATTCACGGGTGGTCAATCTGTTTAAATCAGAGCACTACATTTTGGCCACCGTGCTCGATCCTAGATTTAAAACCTACCTTGGATCTCTCTTTCCGGCAGACACAAGTCTGCTGGGGTTCAAAGACCTGCTGGTGAGAAAATTGTCAAGTCAAGCGGAACGCGACCTGTCAACATCTCCTCCTTCACATTCTCCCGCAACTGGGGGTGCGAGGAAAAGGCTCAGAATTCCGAGCCCACCCTCTGGCGGTGATGCAGGGCAGTCTGGAGCGACTGCTGATGCTGACATCTGGTCCGGACTGAAGGACCTGCCAACGATTACGGACATGTCGTCTACTGGCACAGCATATGATTCTCTCCCCATTGAAAGAATGGTGGAGGATTATATGAGTGACCGCATCCAAGTAGGCACGTCAGACAGTCCGTACTTATACTGGCAGGAAAAAGAGGCAATTTGGAGGCCCTTGCACAAACTGGCTTTATTCTACCTAAGTTGCCCTCCCACAAGTGTGTACTCCGAAAGAGTGTTTAGTGCCGCCGCTCACCTTGTCAGCAATCGGCGTACGAGGTTACTTCCAGAAAATGTGGAGAAGATGATGTTCATTAAAATAAATTATAATCAATTCCTCCGTGGAGACATTGACCAGCAGCAATTGCCTCCACAAAGTACACAGGGAGCTGAGATGGTGGATTCCAGTGGGGACGAATTGATAATCTGTGAGGAGGGGGATGTACACGGTGATATATCGGAGGATGATGATGAGGTGGACATCTTGCCTCTGTAGAGCCAGTTTGTGCAAGGAGAGATTAATTGCTTCTTTTTTGGTGGGGGTCCAAACCAACCCGTCATTTCAGTCACAGTCATGTGGCAGACCCTGTCACTGAAATGATGGGTTGGTTAAAGTGTGCATGTCCTGTTTATACAACATAAGGGTGGGTGGGAGGGCCCAAGGACAATTCCATCTTGCACCTCTTTTTTCTTTAATTTTTCTTTGCGTCATGTGCTGTTTGGGGAGTATTTTTTTGAAGGGCCATCCTGCGTGACACTGCAGTGCCACTCCTAGATGGGCCAGGTGTTTGTGTCGGCCACTAGGGTCGCTTAGCTTACTCACACAGCTACCTCATTGCGCCTCTTTTTTTCTTTGCGCCATGTGCTGTTTGGGGAGTGTTTTTTGGAAGGGCCATCCTGCGTGACACTGCAGTGCCACTCCTAGATGGGCCAGGTGTTTGTGTCGGCCACTGGGGTCGCTTAGCTTACTCACACAGCTACCTCATTGCGCCTCTTTTTTTCTTTGTGTCATGTGCTGTTTGGGGAGTGTTTTTTGGAAGGGCCATCCTGCGTGACACTGCAGTGCCACTCCTAGATGGGCCAGGTGTTTGTGTCGGCCACTAGGGTCGCTTAGCTTACTCACACAGCTACCTCATTGCGCCTCTTTTTTTCTTTGCGTCATGTGCTGTTTGGGGAGTGTTTTTTGGAAGGGCCATCCTGCGTGACACTGCAGTGCCACTCCTAGATGGGCCAGGTGTTTGTGTCGGCCACTAGGGTCGCTTAGCTTAGTCATCCAGCGACCTCTGTGCAAATTTTAGGACTAAAAATAATATTGTGAGGTGTTCAGAATAGACTGAAAATGAGTGGAAATTATGGTTTTTGAGGTTAATAATACTTTGGGATCAAAATGACCCCCAAATTCTATGATTTAAGCTGTTTTTTAGGGTTTTTTGAAAAAAACACCCGAATCCAAAACACACCCGAATCCGACAAAAAAAATTCGGTGAGGTTTTGCCAAAACGCGGTCGAACCCAAAACACGGCCGCGGAACCGAACCCAAAACCAAAACACAAAACCCGAAAAATTTCAAATGCACATCTCTAATATGCATACTTATAATGTATATGTTCAGGGTCTGTATAGGTCCTTCTACCACTCCCTACCAGACTCTTACACTTGCTCCAATGTTCTGCAGAGCAGGAGATTGTGGATTGCATTTGGAACGGGTGTGGTTCATCAAATCGACAGTGTCTAGGTCGACAATGTTTAGGTCGACCACTATAGGTCGACATGGATGGAAGGTCGACAGGGTTTCTAGGTCGACAGGTCTAAAGGTCGACATGAGGATTTTTTTTTGGGTGTCGTTTTCTACGTAGAGTGACCGGGATCCCAAATTAGTGCACCGCGTCCCCTCGCATGGCTCGCTTCGCTCGCCATGCTTTGGGCATGGTGCCTTCGCTCCGCTACCGCTTCGCTCGGCACACTTTACCGTTCCAATCGTAGTCCACGTGGATCGTTAAGTATGAAAAAATTCAAAAAAAGAAAAAAAAATGTGAAAAACTCATGTCGACCTTTAGACCTGTCGACCTAGCACATGTCGACCTATAAACCCTGTCGACCTTCCATCCATGTCGACCTAGTGACTGTCGACCTATAGTGGTCGACCTAAACATTGTCGACCTAGACACTGTCGATCTTCAGACCGGATCCCATTTGGAACACCCCCCTCCCCCCCTCGCTCTCTAGAAATCCTGCGTTTGCCGCCGACATACTGCTGTATGTCATGACGCAATTAAGAACATGATCTTGGTTTAAGATGAAGATATACATTGCACCAAGTTATCTTTAAGACTCCAGAGGATTTCATTAGTATGTAAAGGAAGCATTAGGGGTTATTTACTACCACAGTGAATCTAAATTTCTTGCATTAGATAAAACTGATTGAGTGCTATTAATTGCTACATGCTTGCTCTGTGTTTGTATATAACCACATGGTCTTGGAAACATAGAAATAAACACAACCATTTCCATGTGGACACAATTCATAACCCCATCCCCCAACATTGACCTCTCCCTCCCTGACCAAAAGAATCCAAACATAGGAGTGCTAAGAAAAATGAACAATAGATTAAACCAACGACTCAGAATAATGCATGTGAGCCGGGTAAAGTTGTAGATCAGGTAGTTAAGGCCAAATTCATATCTGATCGCAGCAGCAAATTTGATAGCTAATGGCCAAAACCATGGCCCTCATTCCGAGATGTTCGCTCGCTAGCTGCTTTTAGCAGCATTGCACACGCTAAGCCGCCGCCCTCTGGGAGTGTATCTTAGCAGAATTGCGAACGAAAGATTCGCAGAATTGCGAATAGAAATTTCTTAGCAGTTTCTGAGTAGCTCGAGACTTACTCAGCCATTGCGATCAGTTCAGTCAGTTTCGTTCCTGGTTTGACGTCACAAACACACCCAGCGTTCGCCCAGACACTCCCGCGTTTTTTCGCACACGCCCAGAAAACGGCAAGTTTCCGCCCAGAAACACCCACTTCCTGTCAATCACAGTACGATCACCAGAACGATGAAAAATCCTTGTTATGCCGTGAGTTTAATACCTAACTTTTGTGTAAAATAACTAAGCGCATGCGCTCTGCGAACCTTGCGCATGCACAGTAAGCGACTAAAACGCAATATAGCGAAAATCGGCAACGAGCGAACAACTCGGAATGACCCCCCATGTGCACTGCAGGGGAGGCAGATATAACATGTGCAGAGAGAGTCTTACCCCTTTCACATCGCACAAATAACCCGGTACCGACACGGCATATTGCCGTGTCGAACCGGGTCAGTGTGCGATGTGAAAGCACACTGGGCGATTTAGCAAGTCGCCTGACCCGGTAAATCAACCCGGTAAAAAAGAAGGGTTTTACCCGGGTTGATTACCGGGTCAGGTGCGGTGTGAATGGGAGCCGTGTCGATGCGACACGGTTCCCATTCACAAGATAGGGAGAGGCGGCGCTGGAGATGAGCTCATCTCCCGACGCCGCCTCCACCCCCGCACCTGCTGCTGCTGCGGCCTCCGTTGTCATGGCAACCGACCCGGTATATTGCCGGGTCGGGAAGCCTGCAACGGAGCGCAAATGCCGGATCCCACCCGGTAAGTACACGTTTGTCTTACCGGGTAGGACCCGGCATTTGCGGTGTGAATGCAGCATTAGATTTAGGTGGGGTGTGTTCAAACTGAAATCTAAATTGCAGTGTAAAAATAAAGCAGCCAGTATTTACCCTGCACAGAAATAAAATAACCCACCCAAATCTAACTCTCTCTGCACATGTTATATCTGCCCCCCCTGCAGTGCACATGAGGGGTATTACCAAGTTGATCGCAGCAGGAAATTTTTTAGCAGTTGGGCAAAACCATGGGGGTAATTCCAAGTTGATCGCAGCAGGAAATTTTTTAGCAGTTGGGCAAAACCATGGCCCTCATTCCGAGTTGTTCGCTCGGTAAAAATCTTCGCATCGCAGCGATTTTCCGCTTAATGCGCATGCGCAATGTTCGCACTGCGACTGCGCCAAGTAAATTTGCTATGCACTTAGTAATTTTACTCACGGCTTTTTCATCGTTCTGGCGATCGTAATGTGATTGACAGGAAATGGGTGTTACTGGGCGGAAACAGGCCGTTTTATGGGCGTGTGGGAAAAAACGCTACCGTTTCCGGAAAAAAACGCAGGAGTGGCCGGAGAAACGGAGGAGTGTCTGGGCGAACGTTGGGTGTGTTTGTGACGTCAAACCAGGAACGACAAGCAGTGAAATGATCGCAGATGCCGAGTAAGTCTGAAGCTACTCAGAAACTGCTACGAGGTGTGTAATCGCAATATTGCGAATACATCGTTCGCAATTTTAAGATGCTAAGATTCACTCCCAGTAGGCGGCGGCTTAGCATGAGCAAATCTGCTAAAATCCGCTTGCGAGCGAACAACTCGGAATGAGGGCCCATGTGCACTGCAGGTGTGGCAGATATAACATTTGCAGAGAGAGTTAGATTTGGTTGGGTTATTTTATTTCTGTGCAGGGTAATTTACTGGCTGCTTTATTTTTACACTGCAAATTAAATTGCAGATTGAACACACCACACCCAAATCTAACTCTCTCTGCACATGTTATATCTGCCTCCCCTGCAGTGCACATGGTTTTGCCCAATTGCTAACAGAATTCCTGCTGCGATCAACTTGGAATTACCCCCCATGTGCACTGCAGGGGGGGCAGATATAACATTTGCAGAAAGAGTTAGATTTGGGTGGGTTATAGTGTTTGTGTGTAGGGTAAATACTGGCTGCTTTATTGTTACACTGCAAATTAGATTGCAGATTGAACACACCACACCCAAATCTAACTCTCTCTGCACATGTTAAATCTGCCTCCCCTGCAGTGCACATGGTTTTGCCCAACTGCTAAAAAATTACCTGCTGCGATCAACTTGGAATTACCCCCATGGTTTTGTCCATTAGCGAACAAATTTGCTGCTGCGATCAGATCTGAATTAGGTCCTTTGCTCAGTAAATTTGCATGAAAAGAATAAACCTTTGTGACATACTGTAGGCTCAGACAGAGCCGGCCCTAACCAATATGATGCCCTAGGCAAGATTTTGGCTGGTGCCCCCTAGCACCACCGCTGGTTCCACCCCTGACCTTGCACCTCTTTCCCAGCACCATCACCCCTCACCCACAGAAATCCTTATTTTGGTGTTTGTACCCCTATATTTTAAATAGGAACAATTCGCACATTTGGCGCACAGCCCAAAAAGGGGTGTGTTTTTACTGGCAAGGGGCATGGCCACACAATAGTAACCCCAATTCCAATTACGCAACACAGTACTGCAACTTTATTCACATTTGATCATGCGATAGTGTCCATAATTCATATTACATCCCACAGCAGTATCACTTTACCTTATAAACGTTACTCCTCACAGTAGATCCCCTTATTCACATTACATCACACTGAATTGCTCCTTATTCACATTATACCACACCATATTGCTCTTTATTCACATTAGACGACACAGTAATGCCCTTTCTATACGCAACGCCACATAGTAGAGCACCTTATACACATAATGCCACACATTAGTAATGCATTTATACACATAGGCCCTCATTCCGAGTTGTTCGCTCGGTATTTTTCATCGCATCGCAATGAAAATCCGCTTAGTACGCATGCGCAATGTTCGCACTGCGACTGCGCCAAGTAACTTTGCTATGTAGAAAGTAATTTTACTCACGGCTTTTTCATCGCTCCGGCGAACGTAATGTGATTGACAGGAAATGGGTGTTACTGGGCGGAAACACGGCGTTTCAGGGGCGTGTGGCTGAAAACGCTACCGTTTCCGGAAAAAACGCAGGAGTGGCCGGAGAAACGGTGGGAGTGCCTGGGCGAACGCTGGGTGTGTTTGTGACGTCAACCAGGAACGACAAGCACTGAACTGATCGCACAGGCAGAGTAAGTCTGAAGCTACTCTGAAACTGCTAAGTAGTTAGTAATCGCAATATTGCGAATACATCGGTCGCAATTTTAAGAAGCTAAGATTCACTCCCAGTAGGCGGCGGCTTAGCGTGTGTAACTCTGCTAAATTCGCCTTGCGACCGATCAACTCGGAATGAGGGCCATAATTCCACACAGTAATGCTTCTTACACATATGAGACACATTATTAATGTCCTTATAAACATAATGAGCCTTACACATTATGACAACCTTTATTAATGCCCTTTTACGCATAATGTTTCTTACACATATGCCGCACATTATTAATGCCCTTATACACATAATGACACACATAGTGCCCCCTACACATTTGCTGCACATTTTTAATGCCCCCATACACATGATACACATACAGTAGTACCCTGTTACACATATGCCGCAAATTATTAATGCCCTTATACACATAATGACAGACATACAGTAGTACCCTGTTACACATATGCCGCACATTATTAATGCCCTTATACACATAATGACACACATAGTGCCCCTTACACATATGTTGCACATTGTTAATGCATTTTTACATGACACACATAATGCTCCTTACACATATTCTGAACACTACTGCACAACCAACCCACTCACATGCACACAGCGCTCACACTGCCACTAACACTGTCATCTCTGCCTCTGCTTGGATACAGATGTGTCCTCATAAATCTTGCCTCAATGCTAACGTCGGGCACATTTTTATGAAAATTTGCATTGCTATGTGGCTAGGATGCACAAGCAGCTTCTGCTGATTAAAATGATATGCAGCATGCCTATATACTGTGTGAGACTGTGGCTGTATCTGCATATGAAATGCTACATACAGAATATAGGCATGCCGCATATCATTTTAATCAGCAGAAGCTGCTGATGCCCCTAGGCATGCCAGATGCCCTAGGCAATTGCCTAGTTTGCCTATACCTATGGCCGGCTCTGGGCTCAGACATAAAAACAGCAGAGCATAGCATTTGGCTCCCTACAAGTCACAGGATCTTCACATTGGTACATCTGCTTGGCGAACCTTCAGTTCCTTTACTTGCTGCTGCAGTCTATCAGTAACAGAACTGTTCTAAGCAGCTGTGGATTCCACTGTGCACATTTGGTCTTACAATTTGATTTCTTTTACTTTTATAAACTGGCCTATAATTGTACCATGTGGGCTCACGCCCTGTCATGTCCCATATCTGGTAAAGTTTCCATCTTTTGCAACCATGTCTTCATGGTCCAGGTCCAGGCAAGCTGAGAGTACAATGGAACCAAGTATAAAAATCCAGACTCAGAATGTCCTGTTATAAATATTGTACTCCTCCAGAGTATTGTATATATATCTTTTATGGAAAACCACTCATTTTATGCATACCCATAATGCAGCAATCTTAAACATATGGCACAAAACCAGTTACAGTTATGTCACAAAATGTACTATTTTGAATAGCCCTCCATGGGCTCTATGTGATATTTGGATAGAACAAAAAGTAGTGGAGTAGACCTCAATAGCGCAAAGCTGCCCGTGGACTATATGTGTCTAAATAAATGTCACCACATTTAAAAACCAGAAAAACAAATACATAAAATTGACACCTAGCTGTGTCCAGGACGCATGTAATGATACAGTCATGAACAATAAAAATATGAACTGATACAATACGTTCCTTAATAGGCTTCGGAATAAAATCTGTAAATCAACGGAAATGATATGTTGGTTTGTTATCTCTTAAAGCAGTCCAGGCGGTGTCTGTTAGTAGATTTCCAAAACTCTTGCAAGAGAATAATAACAAAAAATAAAAAATGTGTAGTACTGTATAGTCTATAAGAAGTCAATCTAGATAGGCAGCACTTTGTAACTGGTATCCACCTCAATAGGTTAGGTTAGCATACCCCACTCATTCTATATTAGGTGCAGTTATATATATAAAGGTATCTTTCAATGCTGGATTTCTTCTAATGGACTCTTTCGTGACTATGCATGTACAGGCATACAACCACGTAATGTTGATATGGATGGGCGTACCCAAAACTCACACAGGATGTAGTTAAAACACCTATAAAGGTATCTTTTATGGTAAGGATGTATTTCCTCCAACAGACATTCACGTGACTGGAATAAGTGCAGATATGTAACCAAGCAGTACTGATTCACATGGGCGTACCCAAAATCACACCAAATATGATTAAGAAACACATATAAAGGTATCTTTCAGACTGGAGCCATATGGTTGAGAGCGTACCCCAACTCACACAGGATATCGTGTGTTGACTCCTATCACGGTTTCTTTGGGTGACACCAATAGAATTCAAGGTCACCTTTGGATCCTTATATAGAAACTTCTTAAGCCACCCACTTTAGTGATGATTAATAAAAGTAATTTATTCCACAAATACAATCATTCAAAACACAAGATGGATTCTCTGTATGTACAACAGTAGAAACACAACAAAAAAAGAAAAAAAGTTCAAAACAGATAAAAATGTAAAAGCCTGAATAAAGGCCTTTTATACTTTTCTTTCTAAAGAAAAGACAGATGCCGACTTGTTTCGTTCAGTAGACCTTTATCAAGACATCCCTTGTCTATTGACTGAAATGCGTCGGTATCTGGACTGATGGAATATTGCTATTGTCTTTTATAGGACTTTTTTCTATTTTTTTCCTATGCCATGCCAAGTCCCCACCCTGTCCCTTTTGCTGCACCATGCCCTCCATCCCCCACTGTGCAGACTTGCAGCCACAAAGTCGGCAACTATGCTCAGTGCTTGAATGTTCACAGACCTCTGATTCACCCAAGTGATGCATTTTTGAGGTAGAATAACACCAAATGTGAAAATATTTAAGATTAGTTTTCTTAGGTGGAAGAGAATTTTGGCATAATGGAAGAGGTGAAGGGAGCGGCGCACACACTGCTTGGTACTCATCAGTGTTATTACCCTGTGTGTATGCTGTAGCACAACTCCAGCTTCTCCTAGTGGATGGCCACACAAAGTGTTGTATTAAATATAGAAGAAAAATGTGTAAATGTGCCAAGATTTCCTACAAATTGTCCTTAGTACATAGTTGCCCGTGTCTTTAAGATTAAGTGGACTATTTTTCAATAACTATTTGTTATGCCCAGAAAACACCCATTTTGGGGGGATAACCGCAGATAGTAAGTATGCCTGATATTTGCTACAGTTTCCGATTTTCTCTCACAAAAGCAGCCCTCATAGCTTTCTATGGGGGCTGCTTTTATTGCCAAATTTACCAAACTCCTAAAGTGATGCATTCCAGAACTTGGCCCCAGTAGCTATCTTCGTCTGAAGATTTTGTCTCTCATTGTAGCCCATGGGCTACTTTCCACAAGAGTTACTGGGAGAGGGATCCATAGAATCCTTCCCCAGGCACTCACCATATGCACATGCGTGGTCAATTTAAAGTTTATGGCCTTTTATCTTTCTCAAGAATGAACATGGTAGACACAGAGGGGCTACAGTAGCTCTGAGTTGCATGCAAAGTGGCTGTAGTTGTGAGTAGCTATGGGTGCCTGATTTACCACCTCATGCTAATGTGGGTGTTATTGCATCTGCAAGCAGAAACCCATGCGCACTAGAGATGAGCGCCGGAAATTTTTCGGGTTTTGTGTTTTGGTTTTGGGTTCGGTTCCGCGGCCGTGTTTTGGGTTCGACCGCGTTTTGGCAAAACCTCACCGAATTTTTTTTGTCGGATTCGGGTGTGTTTTGGATTCGGGTGTTTTTTTCCAAAAAACCTAAAAAACAGCTTAAATCATAGAATTTGGGGGTCATTTTGATCCCAAAGTATTATTAACCTCAAAAACCATAATTTCCACTCATTTTCAGTCTATTCTGAATACCTCACACCTCACAATATTATTTTTAGTCCTAAAATTTGCACCGAGGTCGCTGGATGACTAAGCTAAGCGACCCTAGTGGCCGACACAAACACCGGGCCCATCTAGGAGTGGCACTGCAGTGTCACGCAGGATGGCCCTTCCAAAAAACACTCCCCAAACAGCACATGACGCAAAGAAAAAAAGAGGCGCAATGAGGTAGCTGTGTGAGTAAGATAAGCGAACCTAGTGGCCGACACAAACACCGGGCCCATCTAGGAGTGGCACTGCAGTGTCAC
The DNA here is from genome assembly GCF_028390025.1 of Pseudophryne corroboree. Classification (NCBI taxonomy): domain Eukaryota; kingdom Metazoa; phylum Chordata; class Amphibia; order Anura; family Myobatrachidae; genus Pseudophryne; species Pseudophryne corroboree. The sequence goes on from NC_086445.1 coordinate 699,990,733, forward strand.
GCAGGATGGCCCTTCCAAAAAACACTCCCCAAACAGCACATGACGCAAAGAAAAAAAGAGGCGCAATGAGGTAGCTGTGTGAGTAAGATAAGCGACCCTAGTTGCCGACACAAACACCGGGCCCATCTAGGAGTGGCACTGCAGTGTCACGCAGGATGGCCCTTCCAAAAAACACTCCACAAACAGCACATGACGCAAAGAAAAAAAGAGGCGCAATGAGGTAGCTGTGTGAGTAAGATAAGCGACCCTAGTGGCCGACACAAACACCGGGCCCATCTAGGAGTGGCACTGCAGTGTCACGCAGGATGGCCCTTCCAAAAAACACTCCCCAAACAGCACATGACGCAAAGAAAAAAAGAGGCGCAATGAGGTAGCTGTGTGAGTAAGATAAGCGACCCTAGTGGCCGACACAAACACCGGGCCCATCTAGGAGTGGCACTGCAGTGTCACGCAGGATGGCCCTTCCAAAAAACACTCCCCAAACAGCACATGACGCAAAGAAAAAAAGAGGCGCAATGAGGTAGCTGTGTGAGTAAGATAAGCGACCCTAGTGGCCGACACAAACACCGGGCCCATCTAGGAGTGGCACTGCAGTGTCACGCAGGATGGCCCTTCCAAAAAACACTCCACAAACAGCACATGACGCAAAGAAAAAAAGAGGCGCAATGAGGTAGCTGTGTGAGTAAGATAAGCGACCCTAGTGGCCGACACAAACACCGGGCCCATCTAGGAGTGGCAGTGCAGTGTCACGCAGGATGGCCCTTCCAAAAAACACTCCCCAAACAGCACATGACGCAAAGAAAAAAAGAGGCGCAATGAGGTAGCTGTGTGAGTAAGATAAGCGACCCTAGTGGCCGACACAAACACCGGGCCCATCTAGGAGTGGCACTGCAGTGTCACGCAGGATGGCCCTTCCAAAAAACACTCCACAAACAGCACATGACGCAAAGAAAAAAAGAGGCGCAATGAGGTAGCTGTGTGAGTAAGATAAGCGACCCTAGTGGCCGACACAAACACCGGGCCCATCTAGGAGTGGCACTGCAGTGTCACGCAGGATGGCCCTTCCAAAAAACACTCCCCAAACAGCACATGACGCAAAGAAAAAAAGAGGCGCAATGAGGTAGCTGTGTGAGTAAGATAAGCGACCCTAGTGGCCGACACAAACACCGGGCCCATCTAGGAGTGGCACTGCAGTGTCACGCAGGATGGCCCTTCCAAAAAACACTCCACAAACAGCACATGACGCAAAGAAAAATTAAAGAAAAAAGAGGTGCAAGATGGAATTGTCCTTGGGCCCTCCCACCCACCCTTATGTTGTATAAACAGGACATGCACACTTTAACCAACCCATCATTTCAGTGACAGGGTCTGCCACACGACTGTGACTGAAATGACGGGATGGTTTGGACCCCCACCAAAAAAGAAGCAATTAATCTCTCCTTGCACAAACTGGCTCTACAGAGGCAAGATGTCCACCTCATCATCATCCTCCGATATATCACCGTGTACATCCCCCTCCTCACAGATTATCAATTCGTCCCCACTGGAATCCACCATCTCAGCTCCCTGTGTACTTTGTGGAGGCAATTGCTGCTGGTCAATGTCTCCACGGAGGAATTGATTATAATTCATTTTAATGAACATCATCTTCTCCACATTGTCTGGATGTAACCTCGTACGCCGATTGCTGAGAAGGTGAGCGGCGGCACTAAACACTCTTTCGGAGTACACACTTGTGGGAGGGCAACCTAGGTAGAATAAAGCCAGTTTGTGCAAGGGCCTCCAAATTGCCTCTTTTTCCTGCCAGTATAAGTACGGACTGTGTGACGTGCCTACTTGGATGCGGTCACTCATATAATCCTCCACCATTCTTTCAATGGGGAGAGAATCATATGCAGTGACAGTAGACGACATGTCCGTAATCGTTGTCAGGTCCTTCAGTCCGGACCAGATGTCAGCATCAGCAGTCGCTCCAGACTGCCCTGCATCACCGCCAGCGGGTGGGCTCGGAATTCTGAGCCTTTTCCTCGCACCCCCAGTTGCGGGAGAATGTGAAGGAGGAGATGTTGACAGGTCGCGTTCCGCTTGACTTGACAATTTTCTCACCAGCAGGTCTTTCAACCCCAGCAGACTTGTGTCTGCCGGAAAGAGAGATCCAAGGTAGGCTTTAAATCTAGGATCGAGCACGGTGGCCAAAATGTAGTGCTCTGATTTCAACAGATTGACCACCCGTGAATCCTTGTTAAGCGAATTAAGGGCTCCATCCACAAGTCCCACATGCCTAGCGGAATCGCTCCGTGTTAGCTCCTCCTTCAATGTCTCCAGCTTCTACTGCAAAAGCCTGATGAGGGGAATGACCTGACTCAGGCTGGCAGTGTCTGAACTGACTTCACGTGTGGCAAGTTCAAAGGGCAGCAGAACCTTGCACAACGTTGAAATCATTCTCCACTGCGCTTGAGACAGGTGCATTCCACCTCCTATATCGTGCTCAATTGTATAGGCTTGAATGGCCTTTTGCTGCTCCTCCAACCTCTGAAGCATATAGAGGGTTGAATTCCACCTCGTTACCACTTCTTGCTTCAGATGATGGCAGGGCAGGTTCAGTTGTTTTTGGTGGTGCTCCAGTCTTCTGTACGTGGTGCCTGTACGCCAAAAGTGTCCCGCAATTCTTCTGGCCACGACAGCATCTCTTGTACGCCCCTGTCGTTTTTTTAAAAATTCTGCACCACCACATTCAAGGTATGTGCAAAACATGGGACGTGCTGGAATTTGCCCATATTTAATGCACACACAATATTGCTGGCGTTGTCCGATGCCACAAATCCACAGGAGAGTCCAATTGGGGTAAGCCATTCCGCGATGATCTTCCTCAGTTGCCGTAAGAGGTTTTCAGCTGTGTGCGTATTCTGGAAACCGGTGATACAAAGCGTAGCCTGCCTAGGAAAGAGTTGGCGTTTGCGAGATGCTGCTACTGGTGCCGCCGCTGCTGTTCTTGCGGCGGGAGTCCATACATCTACCCAGTGGGCTGTTACAGTCATATAGTCCTGACCCTGCCCTGCTCCACTTGTCCACATGTCCGTGGTTAAGTGGACATTGGGTACAGCTGCATTTTTTAGGACACTGGTGACTCTTTTTCTGAGGTCTGTGTACATTTTCGGTATCGCCTGCCTAGAGAAATGGAACCTAGATGGTATTTGGTACCGGGGACACAGTACCTCCAACAAGTCTCTAGTTGGCTCTGCAGTAATGATGGATACCGGAACCACGTTTCTCACCACCCAGGATGCCAAGGCCTCAGTTATCCGCTTTGCAGTAGGATGACTGCTGTGATATTTCATCTTCCTCGCAAAGGACTGTTGGACAGTCAATTGCTTGGTGGAAGTAGTAAAAGTGGTCTTACGACTTCCCCTCTGGGATGACCATCGACTCCCAGCAGCAACAACAGCAGCGCCAGCAGCAGTAGGCGTTACACGCAAGGATGCATCGGAGGAATCCCAGGCAGGAGAGGAATCGTCAGAATTGCCAGTGACATGGCCTGCAGGACTATTGGCATTCCTGGGGAAGGAGGAAATTGACACTGAGGGAGTTGGTGGGGTGGTTTGCGTGAGCTTGGTTACAAGAGGAAGGTATTTACTGGTCAGTGGACTGCTTCCGCTGTCACCCAAAGTTTTGAACTTGTCACTGACTTATTATGAATGCGCTGCAGGTGACGTATAAGGGAGGATGTTCCGAGGTGGTTAACGTCCTTACCCCTACTTATTACAGCTTGACAAAGGCAACACACGGCTTGACACCTGTTGTCCGCATTTCTGGTGAAATACTTCCACACGAAGAGCTGATTTTTTTGGTATTTTCACCAGGCATGTCAGTGGCCATATTCCTCCCACGGACAACAGGTGTCTCCCCGGGTGCCTGACTTAAACAAACCACCTCACCATCAGAATCCTCCTGGTCAATTTTCTCCCCAGCGCCAGCAACACCCATATCCTCCTCATCCTGGTGTACTTCAACACTGACATCTTCAATCTGACTATCAGGAACTGGACTGCGGGTGCTCCTTCCAGCACTTGCAGGGGGCGTGCAAATGGTGGAAGGCGCATGCTCTTCACGTCTAGTGTTGGGAAGGTCAGGCATCGCAACCGACACAATTGGAGTCGGACTCTCCTTGTGGATTTGGGATTTCGAAGAACGCACAGTTCTTTGCGGTGCTACTGCTTTTGCCAGCTTAAGTCTTTTCATTTTTCTAGCGAGAGGCTGAGTGCTTCCATCCTCATGTGAAGCTGAACCACTAGCCATGAACATAGGCCAGGGCCTCAGCCGTTCCTTGCCACTCCGTGTGGTAAATGGCATATTGGCAAGTTTACGCTTCTCCTCCGACAATTTTATTTTAGGTTTTGGAGTCCTTTTTTTACTGATATTTGGTGTTTTGGATTTGACATGCTCTGTACTATGACATTGGGCATCGGCCTTGGCAGACGACGTTGCTGGCATTTCATCGTCTCGGCCATGACTAGTGGCAGCAGCTTCAGCACGAGGTGGAAGTGGATCTTGATCTTTCCCTAATTTTGGAACCTCAACATTTTTGTTCTCCATATTTTAATAGGCACAACTAAAAGGCACCTCAGGTAAACAATGGAGATGGATGGATACTAGTATACTTATGGATGGACTGCCGAGTGCCGACACAGAGGTAGCTACAGCCGTGGACTAACGTACTGTGTCTGCTGCTAATATAGACTGGATGATAATGATATGAAATCAATATATATATGTATATATAATATCACTAGTACTGCAGCCGGACAGGTAGATATATATTTATTAGGTAATGATGACTGATGACGGACCTGCTGGACACTGTCAGCTCAGCAGCACCGCAGACTGCTACAGTAAGCTACTATAGTAGTATGTATCAAGAAGAAAGAAAAAAAAAAAACACGGGTAGGTGGTATACAATTATGGATGGACTGCCGAGTGCCGACACAGAGGTAGCTACAGCCGTGGACTACCGTACTGTGTCTGCTGCTAATATAGACTGGATGATAATGATATGAAATCAATATATATATGTATATATAATATCACTAGTACTGCAGCCGGACAGGTAGATATATATTTATTAGGTAATGATGACTGATGACGGACCTGCTGGACACTGTCAGCTCAGCAGCACCGCAGACTGCTACAGTAAGCTACTATAGTAGTATGTATCAAGAAGAAAGAAAAAAAAAAACCACGGGTAGGTGGTATACAATTATGGATGGACTGCCGAGTGCCGACACAGAGGTAGCTACAGCCGTGGACTAACGTACTGTGTCTGCTGCTAATATAGACTGGATGATAATGATATGAAATCAATATATATATGTATATATAATATCACTAGTACTGCAGCCGGACAGGTAGATATATATTTATTAGGTAATGATGACTGATGACGGACCTGCTGGACACTGTCAGCTCAGCAGCACCGCAGACTGCTACAGTAAGCTACTATAGTAGTATGTATCAAGAAGAAAGAAAAAAAAACCACGGGTAGGTGGTATACAATTATGGATGGACTGCCGAGTGCCGACACAGAGGTAGCTACAGCCGTGGACTAACGTACTGTGTCTGCTGCTAATATAGACTGGATGATAATGATATGAAATCAATATATATATGTATATATAATATCACTAGTACTGCAGCCGGACAGGTAGATATATATTTATTAGGTAATGATGACTGATGACGGACCTGCTGGACACTGTCAGCTCAGCAGCACCGCAGACTGCTACAGTAAGCTACTATAGTAGTATGTATCAAGAAGAAAGGAAAAAAAAAACCACGGGTAGGTGGTATACAATTATGGATGGACTGCCGAGTGCCGACACAGAGGTAGCTACAGCCGTGGACTACCGTACTGTGTCTGCTGCTAATATAGACTGGATGATAATGATATGAAATCAATATATATATGTATATATAATATCACTAGTACTGCAGCCGGACAGGTAGATATATATTTATTAGGTAATGATGACTGATGACGGACCTGCTGGACACTGTCAGCTCAGCAGCACCGCAGACTGCTACAGTAAGCTACTATAGTAGTGTGTATCAAGAAGAAAGAAAAGAAAAAAAACCACGGGTAGGTGGTATACAATTATGGATGGACTGCCGAGTGCCGACACAGAGGTAGCTACAGCCGTGGACTAACGTACTGTGTCTGCTGCTAATATAGACTGGATGATAATGATATGAAATCAATATATATATGTATATATAATATCACTAGTTCTGCAGCCGGACAGGTATATATATTTATTATGTAATGACTGATGACGGACCTGCTGGACACTGTCAGCTCAGCAGCACCGCAGACTGCTACAGTAAGCTACTATAGTAGTATGTATAAAGAAGAAAGAAGAAAAAAAAACACGGGTAGGTGGTATACAATTATAATATATATATTAATTATATACAATTATATATATATATATATATTAATTAAACTGGTGGTGATTATTAAACTGGTGGTCAGGTCACTGGTCACACTATCAGCAACTTGCAAGTAGTACTCCTAAGCATACAATCACAATATATATTATACTGGTGTGGCACTCTGGCAGCAAAAGTGTGCACTGTACGTTATATGTAGTATGTACTCCTGAGTCCTGAGTCCTGCTCTCAGACTCTAACTGCTCCCCACTGTCAGTGTCTCCCCCACAAGTCAGATAATACAATACAGTCACACTATCTATCACTTCACTTCAGCAAGTACTAGTAGTAGTAGTACTCCTCCTAATGCTCCCCAAAATTACTACTGTGTCTCTCTCTAGTGAGACTGTCTCACTCTCTTCTCGAATCTCTATAAACGGAGAGGACGCCAGCCACGTCCTCTCCCTATGAATCTCAATGCACGTGTGAAAAATGGCGGCGACGCGCGGCTCCTTATATAGAATCCGAGCCTCGCGAGAATCCGACAGCGTGATGATGACGTTCGGGCGCGCTCGGGTTAACCGAGCAAGGCGGGAGGATCCGAGCCTGCTCGGCCCCGTGTAAAAAACCCTGAAGTTCGGGCGGGTTCGGATTCCGAGGAACCGAACCCGCTCATCTCTAATGCGCACATGGATTTTATGCCAGCTGCTGCAACTGTTATCATTAATATGGGCACTTGCACCAGCAGCGTGATGGGTGCAAAACATCCATTAGAAGAAGGCTTCCTTTCCCTGTATGCACAGAGCTTTTGATAGATGCCCACGACACACCAGTGGCTTTTCCACAAGTCAGGGCAGTTTAGTGCGATCGCATTGTCACTGCACGGTTCCAGCTCCGAAACACCCAATTTCACAGAAAGACAAATCCAGCCGAATTCTGTAAGAGGTAGAATGGGATGGACACAGGGCTGCTATTAGAAATTGTGGGGCCTGGGACTGACAAAAAAGTCAGGGCCCCCTGGGGGTGGAGCTGTGGATAATGTGGGTGGAGCTACTTACAGTACAAGACAATGTAGGACAAGTACATGGTATATGAACATTGCTGCGTTAGCGGACATAACACTGAAATAAGCATCAGGGTGGCCGAAACCAAGGCTTAGGTGACATTGTAATGAGTATGAAGAAGGAGATAGTCTAAGTAACAGACGAAAAGTACAAGGGGAGAGGGCCCTGCTTGAGAGAGCTTACATTCTAAAGGGGAGGGGCAGACAGACAAGAGTGACACAGATGGGGTAGACAGTGAGCATGGAACAGAGGGCCAGGATGAGAGATGGCTGGGTTTGAGGAAGAAGTGGATCTTGAGAGAGTATATAAATATACTACACTAGGTGATTCATCGCGCCCTACGGACGCTCTTCACACCCTTGTGGCGTGCAATATTTGTATTAAATGGAGTATTACCTCCAATCACAATTGTGTGAGTGGTTAAATATTGAAATGACAAAGGGCGTGCGATGGTTAAGGGGTAGTAGCCCCTTGCAATGACGTATACAGTGCATGCAGGGCCTGATGAATCACCTAGTAGGTGCTGTGATTGGGGGGAGTGGCGGGTGCGGGGGAGATGCGGATGGGGAGGGGGTCCGGGGGTGTGTGGGAGGGGGAGGGGTGGTTGCGGGCGTGCCGTGGGTGGTGTTGTGGTGGAGGGGCTGGTGCGGTGGTGCCACGGGTGGGGGAGGGGCGGGTGCGTGGGTGGGTATCCGGAGCCACCATGGGTGGGGGAGGGACGGGTGCGGGTCCGGAGCCACCATGAGTGGTGGAGGGGGGGTGCCGCAGATCGGGCCCGGAGGTACGGCGAGTGGGGGAGGGGCAGGTAATGCTTCTCCTGGAAGCAGCTAAGCTGCTGTCCTCCCTTTGGCAGTGGCTCTCCCGGAGACTCGCACAGCAGCCAAGCAGTCAGTCACAGCCGATGTTCCAACGCGCCGCATTACAGGGAAGAAGATGCACTCAATAAACTACAGCTCCCAGTAGGCCTTATCACCGGAATGCTTAGGCGCTAAGGGCTGCTGAGAGGTATAGTTTATTTAGTGCGTCTACTTCCCTGTAATGCGGTGCGTTGGGAAAGCTGCGCTAACATATGTGACTGGCTGGCAGAACTGGCTGACTCGCTGAATCAATGTAAAAGGTGAGTGCTGTGTAGTGTCAGTGACACTGCACACCCACTGCACTGCACAGCACTGTCACCTTTTACATTGATTCAGCGTCCAGCCATTACCCTCTGCGATATCACCCACTCTATCCGTTACATTAGCCATCTCAGGGCTTCCAGGATTGCAGCCCAGGTGCTGTGTTGCGGAGTCGGGGCCTCTGGAGATCTGGGCGCGGCTGTAGCGAGGAGGCACTTCTGTGACATCATGCGCAGAGGAGGCTCTGGGGCTCAGAGAGTATGCGGCGCAGGGAGGGCTATGAAAGCCTTCCGTTGCGCCGCTAGGGAGTGGGGATTGTTGATGCTGGAGGGGGCAGGTGAACTGGCAGCAGGACATAAGACGCTGCAGTAAAGGGATTTTTTTCCCCTATCTACAGCGCAGACTTGCTGCAGATGTACCTTTTTGGCAGGTACAGTCCCTTTTTTTATGGTCTGTACCGATTTTTGCCTCTCCAAACTTCCATTGAAAGTATAGGAAAAGGGGCGTGGTCACGACACTTTACCCCTGGCAACGCCCCCTTTTTTAAATTTGTAGCGATTTTTATGTGTAAATTGTTGGAGGGTATGTTGCTGCAGATGCAGTGGGCCTATTTTGGGGTGTGGGTCTAGAGCTGCAGCTCCATCAGCCCCATTGTTAACACACAGCAGCCAAATGGCAGAGTCTCCCATTGGATGTAACCTGTATGGGAGGGCATTTCTTGCCCAATCAGCTGTGGACTGGGTGTGATAGACCTGCTGCTAACCCAATGAGAGCTCCTAGCCACGCCCAGCGTTAGACACACAGGCACAGAGTCAAAGATCTGGGCTATTATATAGGAGATTGAAATAACTAGTCAGTTAGCTACAAGGCTTATGTGATAGGTTTCTGAGCCAAATCTCAGCAATTACAATACAGGAACCATCAGTTAGTTTTGCACACTCCTTATATGTGCAAAGATCATTGCTGAAACACAACGCATTATGGGGGTGATTCTGAGTTGTTCGCTCGCTAGCTGCTTTTAGCAGCATTGCACACGCTAAGCCGCCGCCCTCTGGGAGTTCATTTTAGCTTAGCAGAATTGCGAACGAAAGATTAGCAGAATAGCGAATAGAAATTTCTTAGCAGTTTCTGAGTAGCTCCAGACCTACTCACAAATAGCGATCAGTTCAGTCAGTTTCGTTCCTGGTTTGACGTCACACACATGCCCAGCGTTCGGCAAGCCACTCCCCCGTTTCTCCAGACACTCCCGCGTTTTTCCCTGAAACGCCTGCGTTTTTCCGCACACTCCCAGAAAATGTCCAGTTTCCGCCCAGAAACACCCACTTCCTGTCAATCACACTACGATCAGCAGAACGATGAAAAAACGTTGTTACGCCGTGAGTAAAATACCAAACTTTTGTGCTAATTTACTTGGCGCAGGCGCACTGCGTACATTGAGCATGCGCAGTTTGCGACTAATCGCTCTGTAGCTAAAAAAAATAATGAGCGAACAACTCGGAATGACCCCCTATGCTCCCACCAGATTATCACGGCTAGTTGATTCATAGTTCTGTAGTTACATGGGAGAGGATTGAGCACTGGCTACTACCATTTTGGGTTTATCAATATATTGTTCTTATAGCGCCGCACAGGTCGTACCCCGAAGACTAAAAAAAAAAAAAAAGGAATTGACATAATTTATTTTACTAACAAATCCTGCCCAGTGCTGACTCTGGCAGGATTATGAATGGATATTTGGGAGTACTATTGTATATAACAAAACAACAAAAAACATACCAAAAATAACTGTGCTGTGGTAATAGTGACTACTCTACTGGACACATGGAGGATATAATGGGGTTTTAGTGATCACTATTAATTAAAATATAATACATTGCAGGGATATTGACTACTACACAGGGCACATTGGGGATATAATGGAGGCTCAGGGTACATTCTGCTGGCATAAGATGTAAAATAAAACCCATTACCCTGTACCCTATCACTGCGGTGCCACAGGAGGAGGGGGGACGAATAGGGCCCGGCAGACTGAAAGGATATGTCCCTATATTCTTTAACCCTCGATGTGATGGCCTCTCAGACGTCCGTGAGTGTAAACCTTTAGCCACAAGTTACATGCACAACACAAGCAGTAAAGATTCACACTGTTTATTGTTCGTTTAACAAAAGTATATAAAAGAAAGGATTTAGGGCGTGTATATCCCAAGTCAATAACTAATTGGACAGAACACAAAAAGGGGCTAACATAACATGATTGGCTAGGAACTGCCGCAGTGGAAGGATATGCATATATGGGCAAGTTTGTATTTCAAATAGGGAGGTTGTTCACACGGTATAAGAAAGATAAGAGACAAGGACAGTAGCAAGGAATGTGCTGGAACATTAAGTTCTATAACACAAGCAATTCTATGACATTGAAGCAGAGACGAGCTTTAACCCTTTCAATCCCCTCTTAGAATCATTATTGTTATACTATATGATTCTTGCAAAGCTTACGTCTTTCTGCACACCAATGGCGCAATTTTTAGCCTGAGCGGGAGTTGCAGTAATTGTTGGGCATTTTAAGAAGGGTTAATCGTTGGGTTAATGATGTTCCGTGTTCATCCTTTTCATCTAAGGCTTCAGCGGGCTTATAGCCCCATGGGGTACCTGTGTTCCAGGCAGCCGCGGACCATGAGCTGCAATCATTTCCCCAGTTATGGCCTGTAACGCAAATATAGGGTACCTCGGGGCTTAGGTTGTCTGTGGTGTCAGCGCGGATCTGGTAGTCAACAGACTTTTGGACAGCAGCTAGTTGGGGGAATTGGAAATAATCTAGTATGTAGGTTGCGGTGTATGTGGTGGAAGAGTTATACCATAGTGTCAGTTTCCCTTATTCTGAGTTATATCAACCTCAGTCATTGAGAGGGGAAAATGGGCCAGTAGGGCTATCAAGATAGTCCCCAGGGTAAAGATAGGGGGCAGGTTCTTCATCGTTTTCTGTTCTTCTGTCTTCGCTAGGTGGGAGGTCAGGGCTGTCTGCCCCGGTTCGTACCTCACTGGAATCACTTGCTTCCCTCTCTAGGTCTGGTCTAGGAACCTTTTTTACTCGGGATGCATGGATCCAGGTAGGACTTTCCTCTGTCAGGACTGCTGTTCGGGTAACTGCTACGACCTCTGTCTCTGGACCATAGGTGAAGTCTCCTGGGCTCTTGTTCCTGGGGAGCACCTTCACCACGACTCTGTCTCTGACTTTAAAGGGGTGTGTAGGTTCCTGTGGATTCAAAGGGTTTTTACAAACAACCTCATGTTCAATTTCATTCAGTTTTGTTATCAGGGACCTGACATACTCTTCTCTGATGAGTTCTAGATCTCCTTCCTGTATTACTAGTGGTTTCTTAGCCCAGGGTGTAGGAAAAGGGTCTACCCATTAGTATTTCAAAGGGTGAGTATCCTAGAGTTTTCTGTGGGGTCATTCTGATTTCTGCTAGGACAATGGGAAGGACCTGCTTCCATTTGTGGAAGGTACCTCCTGTGGCCTTCCTTAGTTTGTCTTTGAGGGTCCTATTCATTCTTCCTACGACCCCTGAACTCTGCAGGTGGTACGGGATGTGAAACTTCCACTCCACCTGCAGAGCTTTTACTAAGGCCTGTGTGATTTTGGCTGTAAAGGCTGAGCCTTTATCACTATTTATTTGCAGGGGGCACCCCCATCTAGGGATGATTTTCTGTGTTAGGATTCTTGCTACTATCTTGGCATCCTCTGACTTAGTTAGGAATACTTCTGGCCAGCGAGATAACATATCTACAATGACCAGGGCATATTCTTGTTTACCTGTACCAGGGATATGGGTAAAATCAATTTGTAAGTGTGTAAAAGGGGTGGTGGGGTATTCAAGATGCTGGTGTTTAGCTTTATTAGGGTTGTTAGGGTTGTTCCTGAGGCAAGTGATGCATCTGCTAACATACTGGTCCACAAGTGATTTGGCATTAGTAACATAAAAATCATTGGTTAGTAGGAGGAGTGTTGTGGCTTTACTATGGTGACTAACACCATGGTAATGGGCAATGAGCAAAGGGGCACTGGACTGGGGTATACAGGGTTTCCCCTCTTTGCAGATTAATCCTGATTTAGGATTTTTTTCTGCAGAATTGGGTAAGTCCAGTCGGAGAGATCAGTATTAGTCGCAGCAGCTTGAAGTTGAGTGAGCAGATGGACGTTGTCAAGGGAGGGACATGCTCTAGTGAGTGCAATGAGTTCTGCAGCTTGCGCGGACTGATAAGGTGTTGGTAGGGTTTCCAACACAGTGTCAGGGAGGGTGACAATGGCATAGCCAGCCTGGTATGTATTGTCATTGGGCCTACTACAGGAGCCGTCAACAAAAACTATGTCTGCGCCTGGTATGGGAACGGGAGACATGTCAAGTCTGGGAGAAGTTTCAGCTTCAATGGAAGCAGCACAGCCATGTAGGTCGGGTGGTTCATCCTCGGGACCTTTCAAGCCTAAAAGGGCATTGAGAATGGGTGCAGGGCCAGAAGAACTAGCAGTGTACTTGATGGTAAGGGTAGGGTTACTCAAAAGGAGTACTTCATATCCACTAAGGCGTTGTGCTGACATGTGCTGTGTGTGTAAGCCTTTAAGTATTGCCAGGACATCATGTGTGGTGTGGAGTACTGTGATGTGGCCTAAAGTGAGGGTAGTGGCCATTTCTGCAACCATTGCACAGGCTGCCAAAGCCCTGAGGCAGGCAGGCATACCTTGCACAGACACTGGCATGACTTTGGAAAAAAAATGCCACGGGGCGCAACTTCCCTCCATGAAACTGTATGAGCACCCCCGCCATGGTTTTACAATTGTCCCTTGCATATAGATGGAAAGGTAGTACATAATTGGGGAGGCCAAGTGCCGGACTTTTCATCAACATACATTTTAAACTTTCATATGCAGTTAACATTTCTTGTGACCATTGTACAGTTTTAGGTTTGTCCTTCAGTGTGGCTTGTCTCAAAATGTTATCATAATAGGAGCAATCAGAAATCCACTGTCTGCAGTAATTTACCATACCCAGGAAGGACAGTAGTTCCTTCTGGGTAGTTGGGGTGACCAGGCCCAATACAGACTGTATGCGTTGTGGACTGATTTTCCTCTCTCCCTGAGTGAGCACAAAACCTAAGTAATCAACATGCTTTTTACATCATTGCATTTTTGTTTTGGACACCTTGTGTCCACATTCACAAAGCCAGTTTAGTAATGAAACACCATCCTCTCGGCAGGCCTCCTCAGTTTTACTACAGAGCAGCAGATCATCTGCATACTGTAGCAGGACTGAACCATGGTGAGGTTGCCAGGGCCCCAATGTGGCCTGGAGACAACAGGTGCGTCAATAATCTGCACCAGGTAAGTTGTTTACCCTCAAAAGAAAAGGCAAAAAGTAATTGTGTCTGTGAATCTACAGGTATGCTGAAAAAAGGCATTCTTCAAATCAATTACAGAGAAGAACGCAGCATCTGCAGGGATTGCAGAAATGAGTGAGTTTACATCTGGAACAATTGGTGCAATTGGGACAATTAACTGATTGATCGCTCTGAGATCCTGTACAAATCTTATACTGCCATCAGCTTTGGCAACAGGGTTCACAGGAGTACAGTATGGTGATACAATATGTCTGAGAATACCCTGTTGTAAGAATTGCTGTATCATGGGGCGGAGACCTTCTATCTTTTCTGGTGAGAGGGGATACTGCATAGGTCAGAACACAAAACACTGGTTGTTGCACCGCTGTCCACTAAAAAGGGAATTTTACTTCCATTTATAATAAGTGGCAGCAGAGGTGAATCTTTACTATGACGGGTGAGTTGAATAAAGGCTGGGATACCCTCCTCCGGGCCCCGTCAGTGCGCGGGGTCTTTGGAATCTTCCCTGACTGCGGGGTTGGTTCTGTCTGTCAAAGCGTCTGGAGTTCTGATAGTTATGAGTGAGTGCAGGTTTCTTTACATCAAAACACCCTGCAGCCTCTTTCTCATATAAATGTTTTTCTTTTTAAATCTATCGTACTATCAGAAATCCAGGAAGAGACGTTTTGCTTAACAGAAACTATGACAGAAGGTTGTTAATGAAGGTGGAAATGAGTAAGCTTTCTGAGTTAAGCAAAGGTAAGCCAGCGTCATCTGTCCAGCAGTCCTTAAACCTTTTCCAAAACTCAGTAACAGACTCCGAAGGTTTCTGTTTACAAGCTACAGCGACAGGCAAAAAAGCACAGGCAAAGGAGCACGGGTTTTAAAGACTTCCTTCATATGTGTATAGCTGCGTCCTTTGCAAGCTTTGCGCAAATAAGATATACAGCCATCGAGGGTAATAGTGGGCTTGGGACAGTGTTTTACTATTATCTAAACTCTGGGCTACTGGTGCGTTAGGGATAGAGCTAGTGGACGCACCCTCCAGCAGTGGAGTTGGAGGCGATCCCATCTGGTGTGAAAGGGTTACTGCTGCCAAGAGATCTGTGTCTCCGAGCGCAGGATACATTGGAATGCAAGGGGGAGGCGAGAGGGATTTCAAAGACTTACAGTTTCTCACTGCTTCGCTTCTGTGCTGTTGGGAACTGACATTTTTTTTTTTTTCCTCCATATAGAAAAGGTAATTACTGCCTTCCCGTAGGAATGGGTCCTGTCCTGCTTTCTCTGTCCATCCCGCTAAATTATCCACCCATGGGTTAACTAAGTAATGCTCTGAGGTAGAGTTGCGGGCGACATACATCTTGCATGTCTCACCAGGGAGGGGCGGGGGATATGTAGTTTTTTTTACTCTGACTAGAGCCCATTGTCAGACAGTAATATAAATCAACAGTACAACTTTAAAAGAAAATATCTAAAATTTACAACACTCTACTTACTATACATGCATCAGCTAACCAGTTAATTAGTCATTGACAATATCACAATATTATCTGTATAGTGAGAACATGAAATCTTTTGACGTGTACGATACTTACCATTCGTACAAGATGTCAGAAAAATACAGCGTTTTAAACAGGAAGCAGGAAAAGTGTTTGAGTAAAGATATCTGGCAGACGAAAACTTACCAGCCGTCTGGACCAAATATAAGAACTTATCTCACTACAAACATACAAGAATATATAGACGATCAAATCGAGGTATTCTCTACGTTACGTATAGACCCCAGGTCTATTTTTAAGTATCCCAGATACTAACGTCACGTTATGTATAGACTCCCAGGTCTATTTTAAGTATCCCAGATACTAACGTCTTTGGAGAATTGCGCTTGGACCCCTGGTCCCTTCTCAGACGTATCTTTAAGTCCCAGACATTAAAGATGTTTGGTCACGTGTTCCCAGAACACTGACACGGATTCAGCTTCAGTGTATGACCGCAATCCCGTATGGCAAAGACAGACAATAAATTCTCTATCTTACCATCTGGGGACGATCACTGAATCGCGGACGTAGCCCCCACTTGAAAGGATATGTCCCTATATTCTTTAACCCTCGATGTGATGGCCTCTCAGACGTCCGTGAGTGTAAACCTTTAGCCACAAGTTACATGCACAACACAAGCAGTAAAGATTCACACTGTTTATTGTTCGTTTAACAAAAGTATATAAAAGAAAGGATTTAGGGCGTGTATATCCCAAGTCAATAACTAATTGGACAGAACACAAAAAGGGGCTAACATAACATGATTGGCTAGGAACTGCCGCAGTGGAAGGATATGCATATATGGGCAAGTTTGTATTTCAAATAGGGAGGTTGTTCACACGGTATAAGAAAGATAAGAGACAAGGACAGTAGCAAGGAATGTGCTGGAACATTAAGTTCTATAACACAAGCAATTCTATGACATTGAAGCAGAGACGAGCTTTAACCCTTTCACAGACACACTAGTACTTACTGCTAGACCTGGAAAAGCTCCTATAATGGGTACTGCTGGTGACATCTGACATGCAGAGCCAAAGCTATTCTCCGTTGGCAGCCAGTCAGGGATCCGTGTGAGAGGACGGTAAATCTGGGGCACAGTTACCGAGAGCGCGTTACAGACTTCTTGCTGTTTCTCTCAGTGCCCGGCGCATGCACACAGCCTTATTATACTAGTCATGGGCAAAGTGATTCACTGAACTGAGTTGAGACACATGACTCAGTTCAGTGAAGTGTCTCGAGTCAGTGTCTCGGCACATGAGTCATGACTCATTTGTACTGGAATGTGTTGCAGAGACTGCACATGAATCAGTGAGTTGCCAGTGCTGGCAGATCAGTGCTGGACTCATGGAGGGAGTTATTCAGCTGCAGTGATTGTGCAGTGTATCTGGGGGAGGCAGCTGCTTATGCACTGATTGTTAATAATATATTAACATAGATTCACTGTTATGTTGATATATTATTAATAACCACTTATTGCATACTAGTTACAGAATATGCACATTACTTCTGGCTGAGGAGAGAAAGCTTAACAGTCATGAAAGTGATGAAACACATCATTCAGTCTGTAACTAAACCAAATAAAAATTGTATTTTTTACTTTGCATACTTTGCTAATTAGATAAATTTAGGTGGGCTTGGATTTATTATATTATCCACTATCTAGCCTCTAGGGAGTTTGCCACCCACAATCACACTGAGCAGGATCAGTGAGCACTGAGCTGAGAGCCCTGTACCACAGGGGCTCCACCTCCTGCAGGCTTATGCTGCATGAATCAGATCCATCCACTGAGCCACTGAGTCTACACAGTGTACAACTGTCTCAACTCACTGGCAGACTCAGGATGAATCATGATTCATGAAATGGATCAGGCAGGGCCGGATTAACAATGGGGCGGATGGAGCTGCAGCTCCAGGCCACCCCATGAAAATAGGCCCAAGGAGACTGACAGTGGTGACAGGAAAAAACTTTTTCCTGTCACAACTCACAAGCTGTCTGCGGCCGTCATACTCCCCTCTGCCACAGTG
The DNA here is from genome assembly GCF_028390025.1 of Pseudophryne corroboree. Classification (NCBI taxonomy): domain Eukaryota; kingdom Metazoa; phylum Chordata; class Amphibia; order Anura; family Myobatrachidae; genus Pseudophryne; species Pseudophryne corroboree. The sequence continues at coordinate 700,008,274 of NC_086445.1, forward strand.
GCGGACTCAGGGTTGGGGGGGGCACCCAGGCACGTGTCCCCTCCGTGTCATTTAGGAGATTTTTTTTTTGCAGCCAGATGCACGGCCCGCACAAGCATGAGGCTCCTCCCCCGTGCATCTAGGGTTTATTCTAGCCAAGCTCCGCCTCCAGCTTTCAGCTCCAGGCTGGAGCCGGGCTAGGAATCACAGGGGCTGGTTGGGCCGGGGGCACGTCGGGTAGCCATCTGACAATCCCCCCCTCAGACTGCTATATGTCACATATTGATGGCCATCCGCAGCCACATGCGCATGGCTGGCTGCGAACGGGAGGCACTCGTACTTGGCCGTTGTGTTTGTGTTGTGGCCGAGCAGCTCCGCCTCCCTTATCTCCACTCTTCCAGTGTTCTCAGTGTCACGTCAGTCCAGGCTGCCAGGGGAGCTGGTGAAGGCGCAGGGGCGTTTATTACAAGGTAATTTTATTGGTTGCTGGCGTTGCCTGTGATGAGGACACTGTGAATAAGTACTGTGATGTGGTAGAAAATATTGAAGGAAGGTTACCAATGTAAGGTTAATATTGTGGGGTGGGGGTTGCTGTGAAAGGAAAAAATGGGGGGGGGGGGGAGGGGGGAGCTGTACCTGTGCCCATACCTGCCTGCACAGACTCTCTCACCATGTCCCCTACCAGACCTGTCCCCTCACCCTGTCCCCTACCAGACCTGTCCCTGCACCATCACCCTGTCCCCTACCAGACCTATCCCCGCACCCTCACCATGTCCCCTACCAGACCTGTCCCTGCACCATCACCCTGTCCCCTACCAGACCTGTCCCTACACCCTTACCCTGTCCCCTACCAGACCTGTCCCTGCACCCTCACCCTGTCCCCTACCAGACCTGTCCCTGCACCATCACCCTGTCCCCTACCAGACCTGTCCCTGCACCCTCACCCTGTCCCCTACCAGACCTGTCCCTGCACCCTCACCCTGTCCCCTACCACACCTGTCCCCACACCCTACCCCTGTCCCCTACTAGACCTGTCCCCGCACCCTGTCCCCTACCACACCTGTCCCCGCACCCTCACCCTGTCCCCTCACCCTATCCCCTACCAGACCTGTCCCCTACCAGACCTGTCCCCGCACCCTCACCCTGTCCCCTACTAGACCTGTCATTGCACCCTGTCCCCTACCAGACCTATCCCCGCACCCTCACCCTGTCCCCTACCAGACCTATCCCCGCACCCTCACCCTGTCCCCTACTAGACCTATCCCCACATCCTCACCCTGTCCCCTACCAGACCTATCCCCACACCCTCACCCTGTCCCCTACCAGACCTATCCCCGCACCCTCAACCTGTCCCCTACCAGACCTATCCCCGCACCCTCACCCTGTCCCCTACCAGACCTATCCCCGCACCCTCAACCTGTCCCCTACTAGACCTATCCCCACACCCTCACCCTGTCCCCTACCAGACCTATCCCCGCACCCTCACCCTGTCCCCTACCAGACCTGTCCCCTCACCCTATCCCCTACCAGACCTGTCCCTGCACCCTGTCCCCTACCAGACCTATCCCCGCACTCTCACCCTGTCCCCTACCAGACCTATCCCCACACCCTAACCCTGTCCCCTACCAGACCTATCCCCGCACCCTCACCCTGTTCCCTACCAGACATGATCCTGCACCCTCACCCTGTCCCCTACCAGACATGTCCCTGCACCATCACCCTGTCCCCTACCAGACCTGTTCCTGCACCCTGTCCCCTACCAGACCTGTCCCTGCACCCTCACCCTGTCCCCTACCAGACCTGTCCCTGCACCATCACCCTGTCCCCTACCAGACCTGTCCCTACACCCTTACCCTGCCTGCACAGACTCTCTCACCATGTCCCCTACCAGACCTGTCCCCTCACCCTGTCCCCTACCAGACCTGTCCCTGCACCATCACCCTGTCCCCTACCAGACCTATCCCCGCACCCTCACCATGTCCCCTACCAGACCTGTCCCTGCACCATCACCCTGTCCCCTACCAGACCTGTCCCTACACCCTTACCCTGTCCCCTACCAGACCTGTCCCTGCACCCTCACCCTGTCCCCTACCAGACCTGTCCCTGCACCATCACCCTGTCCCCTACCAGACCTGTCCCTGCACCCTCACCCTGTCCCCTACCAGACCTGTCCCTGCACCCTCACCCTGTCCCCTACCACACCTGTCCCCACACCCTACCCCTGTCCCCTACTAGACCTGTCCCCGCACCCTGTCCCCTACCACACCTGTCCCCGCACCCTCACCCTGTCCCCTCACCCTATCCCCTACCAGACCTGTCCCCTACCAGACCTGTCCCCGCACCCTCACCCTGTCCCCTACTAGACCTGTCCCTGCACCCTGTCCCCTACCAGACCTATCCCCGCACCCTCACCCTGTCCCCTACCAGACCTATCCCCGCACCCTCACCCTGTCCCCTACTAGACCTATCCCCACATCCTCACCCTGTCCCCTACCAGACCTATCCCCACACCCTCACCCTGTCCCCTACCAGACCTATCCCCGCACCCTCAACCTGTCCCCTACCAGACCTATCCCCGCACCCTCACCCTGTCCCCTACCAGACCTATCCCCGCACCCTCAACCTGTCCCCTACTAGACCTATCCCCACACCCTCACCCTGTCCCCTACCAGACCTATCCCCGCACCCTCACCCTGTCCCCTACCAGACCTGTCCCCTCACCCTATCCCCTACCAGACCTGTCCCTGCACCCTGTCCCCTACCAGACCTATCCCCGCACTCTCACCCTGTCCCCTACCAGACCTATCCCCACACCCTAACCCTGTCCCCTACCAGACCTATCCCCGCACCCTCACCCTGTTCCCTACCAGACATGATCCTGCACCCTCACCCTGTCCCCTACCAGACATGTCCCTGCACCATCACCCTGTCCCCTACCAGACCTGTTCCTGCACCCTGTCCCCTACCAGACCTGTCCCTGCACCCTCACCCTGTCCCCTACCAGACCTGTCCCTGCACCATCACCCTGTCCCCTACCAGACCTGTCCCTACACCCTTACCCTGCCTGCACAGACTCTCTCACCATGTCCCCTACCAGACCTGTCCCCTCACCCTGTCCCCTACCAGACCTGTCCCTGCACCATCACCCTGTCCCCTACCAGACCTATCCCCGCACCCTCACCATGTCCCCTACCAGACCTGTCCCTGCACCATCACCCTGTCCCCTACCAGACCTGTCCCTACACCCTTACCCTGTCCCCTACCAGACCTGTCCCTGCACCCTCACCCTGTCCCCTACCAGACCTGTCCCTGCACCATCACCCTGTCCCCTACCAGACCTGTCCCTGCACCCTCACCCTGTCCCCTACCAGACCTGTTCCTGCACCCTCACCCTGTCCCCTACCACACCTGTCCCCACACCCTACCCCTGTCCCCTACTAGACCTGTCCCCGCACCCTGTCCCCTACCACACCTGTCCCCGCACCCTCACCCTGTCCCCTACCAGACATGATCCTGCACCCTCACCCTGTCCCCTACCAGACATGTCCCTGCACCATCACCCTGTCCCCTACCAGACCTGTCCCCTACCAGACCTGTCCCTGCACCCTCACCCTGTCCCCTACCAGACCTATCCCAGCACCCTCACCCTGTTCCCTACCAGTCATGATCCTGCACCCTCACCCTGTCCCCTACCAAACATGTCCCTGCACCATCACCCTGTCCCCTACCAGACCTGTCCCTGCACCCTGTTCCCTACCAGACCTGTCCCTGCACCCTCACCCTGTCCCCTACCAGACCTATCCCCGCACCCTCACCATGTCCCCTACCAGACCTATCCCCGCACCCTCACCCTGTCCCCTACCAGACCTATCCCCACACCCTCACCCTGTCACACACCAGACCTGTCCCTCCACACTCGCTCTGTCACCCACCAGACCTGTCCCCGCACACTAATCCTTTGAGCTCAGAAAAGGCAGCCCCGGGACTTAGCAGCAAGGAGAAGTTCCAGCAGGCAAAGCAGAGCAGCTGGCAAGAGTTCTGCCAAGGAACCAGTGGGCAGTGCTTAAACTACACTGGCAAAGGAACCACCTGCCAGGACATTTTAGTTTGCCCTGCCCACCACTGTGATTGATGCTCATCCTCTTTTCTTTACCTGTTCAGTCCCCATCACCACCACCACACTCTTTTTCACAAATCGACCCCCCTCCCCGGCCAATCCTGCAAGTTCTTGAATCTTCTCTTTGTTCTGTCTGTAAGAGCCATTTTGACACAAGCCCTCCCTCCCATTTTGCATGCATTCCGGAGGACAGGCTCTCCGAAATTACTATTATATATATATATATATATATATATATATATGGGATGAAGTTATGTGACCGCCGGTCACAGCACCTCTCTCTTCATTCCGCCCCCTGAAAATCCTGACGGTTGGCATGCCAGCCAACAGGGACTATTCCCACTTGTGGGTGCCCATGACACCCATAGAGTGAGAATAGAACCTGTGGTGACCACAGCAAGCCTGCAAGGGGTGACTTGCGCCAGCTGGCATACCGCTGACGGGATGCGGGTCATGCATACCCAACCCATCCATATATATATATATATATATATATATATATATATATATATAAAATTTCTTTTTTTTTTCTTCTGTACCATCTCAGAGTAATGACACGAGATGTTCCCACCATACACTATCACCCCAGTCTGCCCTCCCCTCCTTTCCCTACCCCCGACTGGTGTGCCATCCTTTTTCCCTCCCCTCACACTATCTTTTAAGGCCAGGCTCCTCTCCTAGGTCTGTCCCATCTCCCTAGCTAGATATATATATATATATATATATAGTTATCTATATATATATGTATATAATATCAGTAATATCATGAGATGACCCCGCCATAGACCATCACCAATCCAGCATGCTCTTCATAGTGCTGTCTGCACCCCATAGCACATGCCATGCCAGGTGCAGACCACCGTCACAGTAGGGCCCACACACCATTGGACATGCCCCCTCAAAAAAAAAAAATCACCTGCAACATTGGCCACACCCCCTGCAGCGGCACATTAGGCCCTTCATGAATTTCAGCTCCAGGCCCATGTGTACCTTAATCTGGCACTGGGATCAGGCACAGCAACACAGCACTCACTGACTGGTGAGTCGTGACTGCTCCCTCCCCCCTCCCACTGGGTGTCACCTGGTATAGCCTCTGGCCAATCACAGATAAAGACACTCAGCAGAAGACACTGACTGAAGGACACACTGAGTTTCCTCCCTCTGGCTGAGAGAGGCTGCTGCTGCAGCTGTCTCGACTCATTAAACAGTGAGTGACTCGAATCATTCACACTTCCTGATGATTCGAGTCACTGTGTTGAGACAGTGAGTCAGTAGCCATCTCTATATTATACTCCCTGAGTTCCGCCTGCAGGAGCCCCGGTATAATGGGGATAAGGGAGGCTGACACACGCAGCAGCAGATTCAGCCTTCCTCCTCACACCCTAATAAAATAACTTTATTAAACAGCAAGCTTTAGCAGTGCAGCTTTCTTCTAGGATCTGCTGTGGCGGGCGGCGGCGGGCAGAGGAGAGACGATCGCAGCCTCAATGGTGCGCAGGGCGGCGGGCGGAAGGGAGCAGCCTGCGGCCGGACGATCCCAGCCTCAGGAGATGGGGAGTGGCAGTTCCACCGCTGGCCGCCGCACCCGCGGACATTTCCACAGGCGGCGGCCGCCTGGATTCGCGACTGCGGGCTATTTGAGCAGCCCGGGCCCTCCACTCTCTGTTAGAGTTGCCGGGCCCGGGACAAGTGTACACAGGGCATCCCCTTGATGGCTGCTCTGGATGGACATATGCAAAAATGTGTACATTTGCATCAGCACATGTGCTGTATGCACAGACTCACCAGCTGCACCCTGTACAGACATCCGTCCTTCTCAGCCCCAGTAAGTGTATATTACCCCTAGATACCCCTAGATTCATGTCTGAAGTACGTAATCTAGACACCCATTCTGCTCCACACAACGGGAACTGGATTCACTAGCAATAATGGAAATGTTTGGATTTATTATGCATGATACTATTAAATCTACTATTAAATCACAATGTCTTGCTTGGCTCCAAAACTACTAAGCCTTGGGTTACAGGCATCATATATCAGAAGCAGAGCCGGCCCTAACCAATATGATGCCCTAGGCAAGATTTTGGCTGGTGCCCCCTAGCACCATCGCTGGCTCTGCCTCTGACCTTGCACCTCTTTCTCAGCACCATCACTCCTCACCCATAGCAGTCCTTATTTTGGTGTTTGTACCCCCTATATTTTAAATAGGAACAGTTTGCACTTTTGGCACACAGCCTGCAGCTTTGTTCCCATTTGATCATGCGATAATGTCCATAATTCATATTACATCCCACAGTAGTATTACTTTACCTTATAAACATTACTCCTCACAGTAGAGCACCTTATTCACATTACATCACACTGAATTGCTCCTTATTCACATTACACCATACTCTATTGCTCTTTATTCATATTAGACGACACAGTAGTGCCCTTTCTATACGCAACGCCACATAGTAGAGAACCTTATACACATAATGCCACACATTAGTAATGCATTTATACACATAATTCCACACAGTAATGCCCCTTACACATTATTAATGACCTTATAAACATAATGCACTTTACACATTATGACAACCTTTATTAATGCCCTTTTACACATTATGTCCCTTACATATTGTTATGAACCACAGGTAGTTGTTCATTCCTATTTTCCGTTTATGTATTTTATGTTTATAGTTCTCTTGCAGGCCAGGATTTCCCGTTGCGCTGGTTTAGAAGACTCTTGTTTGCTGCCGGTGGTGAGTCTGTGTAATTGCAGCCTGTTTCCATGTGTTTGGCCTCACCTGTCTGTTAATTACATCTTGTCAGTTTGGAGTCGTGCAACAGGGCAGCTGCACGACATAATTAATTAGGGCTCTCTGTTATATTCTGGCTCAGTGCAATACACAGACGCCGGTGATAGTTCTGAGCTAGTTCCTGAGTTTCTGAGCTTCTGTCTAGCAGCTTCTGTCTAGCTGCTTCCAGCCTTGATCCATTGTCTGTTCCAGTGTCTGTTCCAGTGTCTGATCCCGTGTCCTGCCGTGAAGCGTTCCTGTCTAGAAGTCCTGTGGCTTTGTCTGTGCCTGATCGAGTATCTGGCTTCTTGGTGTCCACCGGTCTGTTGTTTGGGATTCTGCCTGTCCTCCGGTTCTGTGAGCCTGTGTCTGCGACATTGGGGGTTCCTGTCCGTGTGCCAGTATTTGTACCAGTTTCATGAGTAGCGGCTTTGCCGCGTCCGTCGGCCTAGGCCGCTTTATTCTTTTGTTATATTTGTTATTGGTGTTTTGCAGAGGGTCCTGCATATGCTGTCACCGCCGGTACACAACAGTATTGTGTCTGCGTTTGGACAGCATTTCCTTTGTTGATGTTTATCCTGGCGGCTGTGCCGCACATACTTTATTTTAGTTCTGTAGCGCCCCTAACTCTGTATTTCTGTCTTTAGTTAGAGGTTCCCCTTGTCATCACCCCGTCTCGGTTCACGCCTTGTCTCACATTAAGACCTGGGGGCATCGGAGTTGGGCAGACCTAATCCGCCCTTCAAACGTGGCTGCCGTGGGCCCAAGAAATCATAGTCATGCAGGCGTGGGCTGACAACGAGCGTGAGACAATGGAGTTAGGTTTCCGTAGGGGTTGCTGCTGAGCTCCGTATTTATTTCAGCTTTATGTTCCTGTACTTGGGGCTCATCCGCCTAGTTCCAGGAGTACCAAGTACAGTGAACGTAACACATATATGCCGCACATTATTAGTGCCCTTATACACATAATGACACATATAGTGCCCCTACACATTTGCTGCACATTATTAGTGCCCCTATACACATAATGACACACATAGTGCCCTGTACACATATGTTGCACATTATTAATGCATTTTTACATGACACACATAATGTTCCTTACACATATTCCGAACACTACTGCACAACCAACCCACTCACATTCACACAGCACTCACACTGCCACTAACACTGTGACCTCTGCCTCTGCTTGGATACAGATGTGTCCTCATAAATCTTGCCTCAATGCTAATGTTGGGCACTTTTTTATGAAAATGCATCTTATTTGCATTGCTATGTGGCTAAGATGCACAAGCACATTCTGCTGATTAAAATGATATGCAGCATGCCTATATATTGTGTGAGACTGTGGCTGTATCTGTATAAGAAGTACTACACACTGAATATAGGCATGCCGCATATCATTTTAATCAGCAGAAGCTGCTGATGCCCCTAGGCATATCAAATGCCCTAGGCAATTGCCTAGTTTGCCTATGCCTATGGCCGGCTCTGATCAGAAGCACCACATTTAGTATAAAGTATGGATCTGTCCAGTTAGCTTTGTTTTAGACAAGTTTCATAAATATCTTTCAGTTTTCTCTTCCCTGAGCTATATTGCCAGGAGACACATTTCTTTTTATGACATATGTGTTCATTCAAATAAATTGCATATACTGTACTGTACTAGGAATTGATCCAACACTTTACAAGTTTCTGGAGCAGCACTATTATTATATGGATCTAGGCTGTTGCACAAGGCACCAAGCGTAGGGGAACCTAAAACACTGAGAGGCCTGTTGATCATTGTAAATTTCAAGATAAATATGCACAAAAATTTAATTTCCATGTTTTTGCTCTTTACTTTTGTGCTATTTATCAATAGGCCTATGCAGGAAATAAGGAAAATATTGAATAGTTACAGTATGGATTGCAAGTTTACAGCATTTTAACCCCACAATGACTATGGCTAGGTTTTTTAATATATCAAGCTAAGACAATGCAATTGTTTGGGGGGCGTTATCAGGTTTAAGCCAAACTCATCTTCAGGTGGTGTTAGCAGTCTTTATTCCAGAGAGGAATCTTTTCAGATACAGTCGCTGAAAAGGAAACCCGCAGCCCCTACCTTGACCCTGGCATTTGTAGTCTAATCAAGGCACTTGTTATCTAATAATAGAAAGTGCAGCCAGTTTTAATTAGAGATGATTTGATGTCTGATTTTGCTGAAAACTGAACCAACCCAAACCTTGGGGATCTTAGTCAAAACAAGCCCCAGCTTTGATCACTTTGGGGTTCCTAGTAAAACCTAGTCTTCCCACCTATATCGGGTTTTGCATGTTTTGGATTGCATGCAAGTCCCTCCCTAATTTCAGGGGCCATTTTACACATGAGAGTGTATGGTGAGGGTGTGGGCTGTAGTTCATGCTGCAATACTACATACTAGCATCCAATTTACATGATTTTACTTGTTTTCATTAATTTCCAAAGAAATATATATCCAAAACTAAAACCAAAACATGACAGTGAATCAAAAACCAAAACATGGGGGTCTACACATAACTCTACTTTTATTAAAGTAGGCAGCTTCCACCATCTTTACCCCATGCATTTACTTTGTCATGGGCAGTCAAGCTTGCAAGAAGTTCTGTCCCTGCGAATGCACTGTGCAACATTATTGGGTTATTTTTCCCGAAAAATACCCCAAGCATGTGCTGCTCATGTGCCGCCGACATCGCCACCACCGGGCAACCCTCCCCACCCCTTTGCGACGATACCCCTGCGCCGCGAACACACCACCGCTGCTCATACTCGCCTACACCCAAGGATCAGTGATCGGTGCTCCGGGAGTGCTTCACAGCATTCCTTTACTGCACTGGGGCCATGCAGCAGTGCAGAGGAACCTGATGACTGACAGCCCATACCGGAGCAGATCGGTTCCGGTGTGAATGGTCGACCATGTTATGGTCGACAGTCATTAGGTCGACCACTATTGGTCGACATTGGCATGGTCGACATGGACAATAGGTAGACACGTGAAAATGGTCGACACATGAAAGGTCGACATGAGTTTTTTTACTTTTTTGTGTTGTTTTTTGTGTAAAGTGACGGGGAATCCCAATTAGTGCACCGTGTCCCCTTTCGGACAAGGTGCCTTGCTCCGCTACTGCTGCGCTCGGCACAGATTACCGCTCCCAATCGTAGTCCACGTGGATCGTAAAGTATGGAAAACGCATGTCGACCTTTTCATGTGTCGATCTTTCATGTGACGACCATTTTCATGTGTCGACCATGTGTCCATGTCGACCATGTCAATGTCGACCAATAGTGGTCAACCTAATGACTGTCGACCATAACATGGTCGACCATCCAAACGGATACCGAGCAGTTTAACCTGTCCCTTGCCTTGGTCTGGTAAGTATAATTATTTTCTTTTACACAGTGAACAGCCTGCTAATCACACATAGCTGATCACACTGCCGGGTCCCTGCACAGCTTTCTCTGTCAGCGGGCAGAGAAAGCTGTGCAGAAGGCAGCATATCGCAATGAGCCCTTTGATTACACTGTCACAGGGCTCACTACAGTGTTTTGTTTTTTTAGTAAATTCAGCCAGCTCAAAATGCAAAATAATATCAGGTTACTAAAAATGAGAATTAGAGAGTCTAGAGCAATTTTCCCTTTAATACACTGAGGTAATAATAAAATAATGTGAGGGGTGTGTGTTGTGAAAACACCCTTTTTCACATTATTTTATAAAAAAAAAGTTACTGTAATAAATCTGCCCCTATATGTTTTGTTAAGTTTCAGGGGATTAATGTGATTAGTAATAAATACTGTAGGTGTTTGAGTAAGTGATAATGGGGGTCATTCAGACCTGAACGCATGCTAGGATTATTGACTGTGCTGCGATCAGGTCAGAACTGCGCATGCGTATGGACAGGGCCGGCTCTAGGCACGTTCGACTAGAGCGGCCGCGCGGGGCGCCACCCTTAATGGGCGCCGCGCGCTGGCGCCGCCATAGTCTTACCTGGAGCCGGCCCTGTACACTGCAGGCAGCTCTCCCCGCCGTCCCCGGCCTTTCAAAACTGACGTCAGACGCCAGACGCCAGATGCCAGACGCCGCGCAGTGCGCACCAAGCGGCCGGGAACAGTCGGTGGCCCTCAGGCTCAACAGCAGCACGTCCCCTCCCAGCGCCGCCGCAGGTATGTTGGGATCGTCGGGGCCGGGCACTGTGTGTGGGGGCACTGGCACTGTGTGTGGGGGCACTGGCACTGTGTGGGGGCACTGGCACTGTGGGGGCACTGGCACTATGTGGGGGCATTGGCACTGTGTGGGGGCATATCTGCACTGTGGGGGCACTGGCACTGTGTGGGGGCATATCTGCACTGTGGGGGCACTGGCACTGTGTGGGGGCATATCTGTCGCTGTGGGGTCATATCTGCACTGTGGGGGCATTTATGAATCTTGCACTGTGGGGGCATTTATGTATCTGGCACTGTGGGGGCATTTATCTGGCACTGGGGGGCATTCATTTATCTGGCACTGCGGGGGGGGGGGGCATTTATCTGTGCACTGTGAGGGGGCATTAATGTATCTGGCACTGTAGGGGCATTTCTGGCACTGTGGGGGCATATCTGTGCTGTGGGGGCATTTATGTATCTGCACTGTGGGGGCATGTATGTATCTGGCACTCTGGGGGCATTTCTGTATCTGGCACTGTGGGGGCATTTCTGTATCTGGCACTGTGGGGGTATATCTGCACTGTGGGGGCACTTATTTATCTGGCACTGTGGGGGGCATTTATTTATCTGGCACTGTGGGGGCATATCTGGCACTGTGGGGGCATATCTGGCACTGTGGGGGCATATCTGGCACTGGGGCATATCTGGCACTGTGGGGGCATATCTGGCACTGGGGGCATTAATGTATCTGACACTGTGGGGGGCAATAATGCATCTGGCACTGGGGGCATTTATGCATCTGGCAATGTGTGGGCATTTATGTATCTGGCACTGGGGGCATTTATGTATCTGGCCCTGTGGGGGCATATCTGGCACTGTGGGGGCAATTTTATATATGGCACTGTGGGGACATATCTGGCACTGTGTAGAGATGAGCGGGTTCGGTTTCTCTGAATCCGAACCCGCACGAACTTCATGTTTTTTTTCACGGGTCCGAGCGACTCGGATCTTCCCGCCTTGCTCGGTTAACCCGAGCGCACCCGAACGTCATCATGACGCTGTCGGATTCTCGCGAGGCTCGGATTCTATCGCGAGACTCGGATTCTATATAAGGAGCCGCGCGTCGCCGCCATTTTCACACGTGCATTGAGATTGATAGGGAGAGGACGTGGCTGGCGTCCTCTCCGTTTAGAATAGATTAGAGAGACACTTGATTTACTAATTTTGGGGAGCATTAGGAGTACTCAGTACAGTGCAGAGTTTTGCTGATAGTGACCACCAGTTTTATTTATAATCCGTTCTCTGCCTGAAAAAAGCGATACACAGCACACAGTGACTCAGTCACATACCATATCTGTGTGCACTGCTCAGGCTCAGGCCAGTGTGCTGCATCATCTATTATCTATATATAATATTATATATATCTGATTATCTGTCTGACTGCTCAGCTCACACAGCTTATAATTGTGGGGGAGACTGGGGAGCACTACTGCAGTGCCAGTTATAGGTTATAGCAGGAGCCAGGAGTACATAATATATTATATAGTGAGTGACCACCAGACACACAGTGCAGTTTATTTAATATATCCGTTCTCTGCCTGAAAAAAGCGATACACACAGTGACTCAGTCAGTCACATACCATATCTGTGTGCACTGCTCAGGCTCAGGCCAGTGTGCTGCATCATCTATATATATTATATATCTGTCTGACTGCTCAGCTCACACAGCTTATAATTGTGGGGGAGACTGGGGAGCACTACTGCAGTGCCAGTTATAGGTTACAGCAGGAGCCAGGAGTACATAATATTATATTAAAACAGTGCACACTTTTGCTGCAGGAGTGCCACTGCCAGTGTGACTAGTGACCAGTGACCTGACCACCAGTATATATAATATTAGTAGTATACTATCTCTTTATCAACCAGTCTATATTAGCAGCAGACACAGTACAGTGCGGTAGTTCACGGCTGTGGCTACCTCTGTGTCGGCACTCGGCAGCCCGTCCATAATTGTATATACCACCTAACCGTGGTTTTTTTTTCTTTCTTTATACATACATACTAGTTACGAGTATACTATCTCTTTATCAACCAGTCTATATTAGCAGCAGACACAGTACAGTGCGGTAGTTCACGGCTGTGGCTACCTCTGTGTCGGCACTCGGCAGCCCGTCCATAATTGTATATACCACCTAACCGTGTTTTTTTTTTCTTTCTTTATACATACATACTAGTTACGAGTATACTATCTCTTTATCAACCAGTCTATATATTAGCAGCAGACACAGTACAGTGCGGTAGTTCATGGCTGTGGCTACCTCTGTGTCGGCACTCGGCAGCCCGTCCATAATTGTATATACCACCTAACCGTGGTTTTTTTTTCTTTCTTTATACATACATACTAGTTACGAGTATACTATCTCTTTATCAACCAGTCTATATATTAGCAGCAGACACAGTACAGTGCGGTAGTTCACGGCTGTGGCTACCTCTGTGTCGGCACTCGGCAGCCCGTCCATAATTGTATATACCACCTAACCGTGGTTTTTTTTTCTTTCTTTATACATACATACTAGTTACGAGTATACTATCTCTTTATCAACCAGTCTATATATTAGCAGCAGACACAGTACAGTGCGGTAGTTCACGGCTGTGGCTACCTCTGTGTCGGCACTCGGCAGCCCGTCCATAATTGTATATACCACCTAACCGTGGTTTTTCTTTCTTTCTTTATACATACATACTAGTTACGAGTATACTATCTCTTTATCAACCAGTCTATATATTAGCAGCAGACACAGTACAGTGCGGTAGTTCACGGCTGTGGCTACCTCTGTGTCGGCACTCGGCAGCCCGTCCATAATTGTATATACCACCTAACCGTGGTTTTTTTTTCTTTCTTTATACATACATACTAGTTACGAGTATACTATCTCTTTATCAACCAGTCTATATATTAGCAGCAGACACAGTACAGTGCGGTAGTTCACGGCTGTGGCTACCTCTGTGTCGGCACTCGGCAGCCCGTCCATAATTGTATATACCACCTAACCGTGGTTTTTTTTTCTTTCTTTATACATACATACTAGTTACGAGTATACTATCTCTTTATCAACCAGTCTATATATTAGCAGCAGACACAGTACAGTGCGGTAGTTCACGGCTGTGGCTACCTCTGTGTCGGCACTCGGCAGCCCGTCCATAATTGTATATACCACCTAACCGTGGTTTTTTTTTCTTTCTTTATACATACATACTAGTTACGAGTATACTATCTCTTTATCAACCAGTCTATATATTAGCAGCAGACACAGTACAGTGCGGTAGTTCACGGCTGTGGCTACCTCTGTGTCGGCACTCGGCAGCCCGTCCATAATTGTATATACCACCTAACCGTGGTTTTTTTTTCTTTCTTTATACATACATACTAGTTACGAGTATACTATCTCTTTATCAACCAGTCTATATATTAGCAGCAGACACAGTACAGTGCGGTAGTTCACGGCTGTGGCTACCTCTGTGTCGGCACTCGGCAGCCCGTCCATAATTGTATATACCACCTAACCGTGGTTTTTTTTTCTTTCTTTATACATACATACTAGTTACGAGTATACTATCTCTTTATCAACCAGTCTATATATTAGCAGCAGACACAGTACAGTGCGGTAGTTCACGGCTGTGGCTACCTCTGTGTCGGCACTCGGCAGCCCGTCCATAATTGTATACTAGTATCCAATCCATCCATCTCCATTGTTTACCTGAGGTGCCTTTTAGTTGTGCCTATTAAAATATGGAGAACAAAAATGTTGAGGTTCCAAAATTAGGGAAAGATCAAGATCCACTTCCACCTCGTGCTGAAGCTGCTGCCACTAGTCATGGCCGAGACGATGAAATGCCAGCAACGTCGTCTGCCAAGGCCGATGCCCAATGGCATAGTACAGAGCATGTCAAAACCAAAACACCAAATATCAGTAAAAAAAGGACTCCAAAACCTAAAATAAAATTGTCGGAGGAGAAGCGTAAACTTGCCAATATGCCATTTACCACACGGAGTGGCAAGGAACGGCTGAGGCCCTGGCCTATGTTCATGGCTAGTGGTTCAGCTTCACATGAGGATGGAAGCACTCAGCCTCTCGCTAGAAAACTGAAAAGACTCAAGCTGGCAAAAGCACCGCAAAGAACTGTGCGTTCTTTGAAATCCCAAATCCACAAGGAGAGTCCAATTGTGTCGGTTGCGATGCCTGACCTTCCCAACACTGGACGTGAAGAGCATGCGCCTTCCACCATTTGCACGCCCCCTGCAAGTGCTGGAAGGAGCACCCGCAGTCCAGTTCCTGATAGTCAGATTGAAGATGTCAGTGTTGAAGTACACCAGGATGAGGAGGATATGGGTGTTGCTGGCGCTGGGGAGGAAATTGACCAGGAGGATTCTGATGGTGAGGTGGTTTGTTTAAGTCAGGCACCCGGGGAGACACCTGTTGTCCGTGGGAGGAATATGGCCGTTGACATGCCAGGTGAAAATACCAAAAAAATCAGCTCTTCGGTGTGGAGGTATTTCACCAGAAATGCGGACAACAGGTGTCAAGCCGTGTGTTCCCTTTGTCAAGCTGTAATAAGTAGGGGTAAGGACGTTAACCACCTCGGAACATCCTCCCTTATACGTCACCTGCAGCGCATTCATAATAAGTCAGTGACAAGTTCAAAAACTTTGGGTGACAGCGGAAGCAGTCCACTGACCAGTAAATCCCTTCCTCTTGTAACCAAGCTCACGCAAACCACCCCACCAACTCCCTCAGTGTCAATTTCCTCCTTCCCCAGGAATGCCAATAGTCCTGCAGGCCATGTCACTGGCAATTCTGACGAGTCCTCTCCTGCCTGGGATTCCTCCGATGCATCCTTGCGTGTAACGCCTACTGCTGCTGGCGCTGCTGTTGTTGCCGCTGGGAGTCGATGGTCATCCCAGAGGGGAAGTCGTAAGCCCACTTGTACTACTTCCAGTAAGCAATTGACTGTTCAACAGTCCTTTGCGAGGAAGATGAAATATCACAGCAGTCATCCTACTGCAAAGCGGATAACTGAGTCCTTGACAACTATGTTGGTGTTAGACGTGCGTCCGGTATCCGCCGTTAGTTCACAGGGAACTAGACAATTTATTGAGGCAGTGTGCCCCCGTTACCAAATACCATCTAGGTTCCACTTCTCTAGGCAGGCGATACCGAGAATGTACACGGACGTCAGAAAAAGACTCACCAGTGTCCTAAAAAATGCAGTTGTACCCAATGTCCACTTAACCACGGACATGTGGACAAGTGGAGCAGGGCAGGGTCAGGACTATATGACTGTGACAGCCCACTGGGTAGATGTATGGACTCCCGCCGCAAGAACAGCAGCGGCGGCACCAGTAGCAGCATCTCGCAAACGCCAACTCTTTCCTAGGCAGGCTACGCTTTGTATCACCGCTTTCCAGAATACGCACACAGCTGAAAACCTCTTACGGCAACTGAGAAGATCATCGCGGAATGGCTTACCCCAATTGGACTCTCCTGTGGATTTGTGGCATCGGACAACGCCAGCAATATTGTGTGTGCATTAAATATGGGCAAATTCCAGCACGTCCCATGTTTTGCACATACCTTGAATTTGGTGGTGCAGAATTTTTTAAAAAACGACAGGGGCGTGCAAGAGATGCTGTCGGTGGCCAGAAAAATTGCGGGACACTTTCGGCGTACAGGCACCACGTACAGAAGACTGGAGCACCACCAAAAACTACTGAACCTGCCCTGCCATCATCTGAAGCAAGAAGTGGTAACGAGGTGGAATTCAACCCTCTATATGCTTCAGAGGTTGGAGGAGCAGCAAAAGGCCATTCAAGCCTATACAATTGAGCACGATATAGTAGGTGGAATGCACCTGTCTCAAGTGCAGTGGAGAATGATTTCAACGTTGTGCAAGGTTCTGATGCCCTTTGAACTTGCCACACGTGAAGTCAGTTCAGACACTGCCAGCCTGAGTCAGGTCATTCCCCTCATCAGGCTTTTGCAGAAGAAGCTGGAGGCATTGAAGAAGGAGCTAAAAGGGAGCGATTCCGCTAGGCATGTGGGACTTGTGGATGCAGCCCTTAATTCGCTTAACAAGGATTCACGGGTGGTCAATCTGTTGAAATCAGAGCACTACATTTTGGCCACCGTGCTCGATCCTAGATTTAAAGCCTACCTTGGATCTCTCTTTCCGGCAGACACAGGTCTGCTGGGGTTGAAAGACCTGCTGGTGACAAAATTGTCAAGTCAAGCGGAACGCGACCTGTCAACATCTCCTCCTTCACATTCTCCCGCAACTGGGAGTGCGAGGAAAAGGCTCAGAATTCCGAGCCCACCCGCTGGCGGTGATGCAGGGCAGTCTGGAGCGACTGCTGATGCTGACATCTGGTCCGGACTGAAGGACCTGACAACGATTACGGACATGTCGTCTACTGTCACTGCATATGATTCTCTCAACATTGATAGAATGGTGGAGGATTATATGAGTGACCGCATCCAAGTAGGCACGTCACACAGTCCGTACTTATACTGGCAGGAAAAAGAGGCAATTTGGAGGCCCTTGCACAAACTGGCTTTATTCTACCTAAGTTGCCCTCCCACAAGTGTGTACTCCGAAAGAGTGTTTAGTGCCGCCGCTCACCTTGTCAGCAATCGGCGTACGAGGTTACATCCAGAAAATGTGGAGAAGATGATGTTCATTAAAATGAATTATAATCAATTCCTCCGCGGAGACATTGACCAGCAGCAATTGCCTCCACAAAGTACACAGGGAGCTGAGATGGTGGATTCCAGTGGGGACGAATTGATAATCTGTGAGGAGGGGGATGTACACGGTGATATATCGGAGGGTGAAGATGAGGTGGACATCTTGCCTCTGTAGAGCCAGTTTGTGCAAGGAGAGATTAATTGCTTCTTTTTTGGGGGGGGTCCAAACCAACCCGTCATATCAGTCACAGTCGTGTGGCAGACCCTGTCACTGAAATGATGGGTTGGTTAAAGTGTGCATGTCCTGTTTTGTTTATACAACATAAGGGTGGGTGGGAGGGCCCAAGGACAATTCCATCTTGCACCTCTTTTTTCTTTTCTTTTTCTTTGCATCATGTGCTGATTGGGGAGGGTTTTTTGGAAGGGACATCCTGCGTGACACTGCAGTGCCACTCCTAGATGGGCCCGGTGTTTGTGTCGGCCACTAGGGTCGCTAATCTTACTCACACAGTCAGCTACCTCATTGCGCCTCTTTTTTTCTTTGCGTCATGTGCTGTTTGGGGAGGGTTTTTTGGAAGGGACATCCTGCGTGACACTGCAGTGCCACTCCTAGATGGGCCCGGTGTTTGTGTCGGCCACTAGGGTCGCTAATCTTACTCACACAGCTACCTCATTGCGCCTCTTTTTTTCTTTGCGTCATGTGCTGTTTGGGGAGGGTTTTTTGGAAGGGACATCCTGCGTGACACTGCAGTGCCACTCCTAGATGGGCCCGGTGTTTGTGTCGGCCACTAGGGTCGCTAATCTTACTCACACAGCTACCTCATTGCGCCTCTTTTTTTCTTTGCGTCATGTGCTGTTTGGGGAGGGTTTTTTGGAAGGGACATCCTGCGTGACACTGCAGTGCCACTCCTAGATGGGCCCGGTGTTTGTGTCGGCCACTAGGGTTGCTTATCTTACTCACACAGCGACCTCGGTGCAAATTTTAGGACTAAAAATAATATTGTGAGGTGTGAGGTATTCAGAATAGACTGAAAAATGAGTGTAAATTATGGTTTTTGAGGTTAATAATACTTTGGGATCAAAATGACCCCCAAATTCTATGATTTAAGCTGTTTTTTAGTGTTTTTTGAAAAAAACACCCGAATCCAAAACACACCCGAATCCGACAAAAAAAATTCGGTGAGGTTTTGCCAAAACGCGTTCGAACCCAAAACACGGCCGCGGAACCGAACCCAAAACCAAAACACAAAACCCGAAAAATTTCAGGCGCTCATCTCTAGCACTGTGTGGGCATTTTTATATCTGGCACTGTGGGGGCACTTATGTATCTGGCACTCTGTGGCCATTTATGTAGCTGGCACTGCTGGGGGGGGCATGTCGCGTGTAGCTGGCACTGCTGGGGGGGGGCATTTCGCGTGTAGCTGGCACTGCTGGGGAGCATGTCGCGTGTAGCTGGCACTGCTGGGGAGCATGTCGCGTGTAGCTGGCACTGCTGGGGAGCATGCCGCTGGCACTGCTGGGGGGCATGTCGCGTGTAGCTGGCACTGCTGGGGGGCATGTCGCGTGTAGCTGGCACTGCTGGGGGGCTTGTCGCGTGTAGCTGGCACTGCTGGGGGGCTTGTCGCGTGTAGCTGGCACTGCTGGGGGGGGCTTGTCGCGTGTAGCTGGCACTGCTGGGGGGCATGACGCGTGTAGCTGGCACTGCTTGGGGGCATGTCGCGTGTAGCTGGCACTGCTGGGGGGCATGTCGCGTGTAGCTGGCACTGCTGGGGGGCATGTCGCGTGTAGCTGGCACTGCTGGGGGGCATGTCGCGTGTAGCTGGCACTGCTGGGGGGCATGTCGCGTGTAGCTGGCACTGCTGGGGAGCATGTCGCGTGTAGCTGGCACTGCTGGGGGGCATGTCGCGTGTAGCTGGCACTGCTGGGGGGCATGTCGCGTGTAGCTGGCACTGCTGGGGGGCTTGTCGCGTGTAGCTGGCACTGCTGGGGGGCTTGTCGCGTGTAGCTGGCACTGCTGGGGGGCTTGTCGCGTGTAGCTGGCACTGCTGGGGGGCATGTCGCGTGTAGCTGGCACTGCTGGGGGGCGTGTCATGTAGTGTTCCCGCTAGGCGTCTGTGGCTAGGCAATGTGTCTCAGTGCTGTGCCTGGCGCAAAGTGTATAGGAGGTTCTACCTGGTGCAGTGTGTATTAGCTGCACTACTGTGTGGTGTAATGCAAATTGCCACTATTATGTGGCCACGTACCTTCCCCACGAAGTTACTCCCCTTAATTTTTGCTGCGCGCCTTCGGCGCGCACTGTCCATTCTTTGACATGTAGGTATGGGAACAACAAGCAGTATGTACATCATTTTGCCCTCCTAACTTAAAAATGTGCCTTCCCTGTGATCAGCACCATGCCCTAAAAAGTGAACACTATCATGTGTAGCTGGCACTGCTGCGGGGCATGTCATGTGTAGCTGGCACTGCTGCGGGGCATGTCATGTGTAGCTGGCACTGCTGCGGGGCATGTCATGTGTAGCTGGCACTGCTGCGGGGCATGTCATGTGTAGCTGGCACTATACTGGAGACATTGTGTGTAAGGAACACTACTGTGGCTATGTGTAAGGCTGCTAATTGTGTGAAAATATGTTTATAGTTTGATGATATGAAGTTATGAGGCCACGCCCACTTTCCAGAGGCCACACCCACTTTTTCGGGAGCGCGCGCACCTTCGGCGCGCGCATGGGGGGGGGGGCGCTTTTACATTTTCTCGCTCAGGGTGCTAGTAGGCCTGGAGCCGGCCCTGCGTATGGATACAAAGCAGATCGTTGCTGCGCGATGGATTGTATGAAGAATCCATTTGCACAGCCGATCGCAAGTAGATTGACAGAAAGAGGGCGTTTGTGGGTGTCAACAGACTGTTTTCTGTGAGTGTTTGGAAAAACGCAGGTGTGTCCAAGCGTTTGCAGGGCAGGTGTCTGACGTCAATTCCGGCCCCGGACAGGCTGAAGTGATTGCAGAGGCTGAGTAAGTCCTGTGCTACTCAGAAACTGCACAAAACTTTTTTGTACCGCTCTGCTGCACATGCGTTCGCACACTTGCAAATCAAAAATACACTCCCCTGCTCGCAGCAATGCAAAAAAAACCTAGCGAGTGATCAGGTCTGAATTAGGCCCAATGTGGTTCATACAGTGTTTGCAACTATCCTTGCAGCACTACCAGCGCTGGCTGTTGACATGAAGTAGAAGCAGACAATAGCTCCTTACATGGGAACTGTCACCTGCAACCATCCAATATCATTCAGACGCTCTGAGTGTGGTACTTGGCTATGATGTCACCACAAAACTGTTTGAGTGCAGTCCAATTAACCATGATTTATTTCTGGGTGCAAGTAAATGCAGCTATATGCTGCACTTACAGTACTGCTGGATTTGCTGACTTTTGTTTATAGCCCCATAGTGCTGCATACAAATATCCATGAATCTGGGGCAAGAGAGGATCAGGTGATGGATTAGTTCTGATGCTGTTGCCGGCATTTACACACTGTCACAATGGGAACTCATCCGCTTGTGTGCTTGGGTGAGTTAATTGAACTGAGACCCTTATCTGAGGATGCCGTACCCAACCTGCTAATGTAAGAAGCAGTGGGGGAACAGCAGTGGTGCAAGTAGAAAAAAATGTCTCACAGGTACTGTGTGTGCGCGCCAAAGGCGTGCGCGCCAACAAATGGGTGTGGCCAAATGCCACATGGGGCGTGGTCAATGAAAATGGGGGCGTGATACACATATGGGGGAGGGGCAGATACACATATGACCCCAATAGTGCCAGATACACGTTGCCCCACAGTGCCAGATATACAGTGCCCCACAGTGCCAGATACACATTGCCTCACTGTGCCAGATACACAAATGCCCCCAGAGTGCCAGATATACATTGCCTCACAGTGCCACCAGATACACAAATGCCCCCACTGTGCCAGATATACATTGCCCCCCAGTGCCAGATACATAAATGCCCCCCCAGTGCCAGATATGCCCCCACTGCCAGATACAGAAATGCCCCCAGTGCCAGATACACATAGTAACATAGTATCTAAGGTTGAAAAAAGACAATTGTCCATCGAGTTCAACCTATTTGTGGTCTTCTATGCAGGATTATTTGGTATAAAATTTTGACTGATGTTGATGACTGCCGTTACGTTTTACCCCTCTTTTTTATAATAACTATAGTGCGTGACTATGCACCATAACCCTGGATATCCTTATCCATTAGGAATTTATCTAACCCATTCTTAAAGGTGTTGACTGAGTCCGCCATTACAACTCCCTCAGGCAGGGAATTCCAAACACGTATCGTCCTTACCGTAAAAAAAGCCTTTACACCGTATTGTGTGGAATCTCCTCTCCTCTAACCTGAGTGAGTGTCCACAAGTTCTCTGTGTTGATCTTACCAAAAACAAGTCCTGCGCAAGATCTGTATATTGTCCCCTTATATATTTGTAGATGTTAATCATGTCCCCTCTTAGTCTCCTCTTTTCCAGTGTAAACATGCCTAGTCTTGCAAGCCTTTCCTCGTATTCCAGCGTCTCCATACCCTTAATTAGTTTGGTCGCCCGCCTCTGAACCTTTTCTAGCTCCAAGATATCCTTTTTGTAGTATGGTGCCCAGAATTGTGCACAGTATTCAAGGTGTGGCCTCACAAGTGATTTATATAACGGGAGTATAACACTCTCGTCCCTAACATCAATTCCCCATTTTATGCATGCTAATATCTTATTAGCCTTCTTTGCTGCAGTCCTACTTTGGGTACTACTGCTTAGTTTGCTATCTATGAGGACACCTAAATCCTTTCCCAGTACAGAATCCCCTAATTTTACCACATTTAGTATGTAGGTGTTATTTTTGTTCTTGTTACCACAGTGCAGTGCATTACCTTACACTTGTCTGTATTGAAGCGCATTCTCTATTTCACTGCCCAAGCAGTCGTTCTGAAGTGACTCAGCATCCCCCTCCGCATTTATAACTTTACACAATTTGGTATCATCTGCAAAAATTGACACCATGCTCTCTAGACCTTCTGTTACTGTAGGTCGTTAATGAAAATTTTGAACAATAGCGGTCCTAATACTGAGCCTTGCGGCACACTACTTAGCACTTCAATCCAATTTTAAAAAGATCCATTAACCACAACGCGCTGCTCCCTATTATCTAACCAATTTTTGACCCAAGTGCATATTGTGCTTCCTAGCCCTATTTCTTGTAGCTTGTAGATAAGTCTCATGTGTGGTACAGTGTCGAAAGCTTTGGCAAAGTCTAAAAAGATTACATCCACCTCTTTACCCTGATCTAGGTTTGCGCTTACTGTTTCATAAAAGCCAAGTAAGTTGGTTTAACAGGATCTGTCCTTCATAAACCCATGTTGATTCCTTTTAATGACCTTATTGACTTCAAGGAACTTATGAATACTATCTCTTAGAATACCTTCCAATACTTTCCCCACTATAGATGTAAGACTAACTGGTCTATAATTACCTGTTTCAGCTTTACTTCCCTTTTTGAATATAGGCACTACTTCCGCTATACGCCAGTCTTTGGGAACCATACCTGATATTACTGAATCCTTAAAGATCAAAAATAGCGGTTTTGCAAGTTCAGAGTGAAGCTCCATTAGAACCCTTGGGTGAATACCATCGGGACCCGTTGACTTATTAATCTTTAAATGTTTTAATCGGTCACAGACTACTTCCTCACTTAAATAAGTACCTATCAGTGTGATATTCTCATTATTGAGATTATGTGTTAGTCCCTGAATTGGGTCCTCTCTAGTAAATGCTGTTGAAAAAACTCATTTAGTGTGTCCGCTATGTCATTATCATATTTGCTTAAGACTCCCAACTTGTCTTTTAAAGGGCCTATACTCTCCTTCTTTAATCTCTTGCTATTAATGTATTTAAAGAATTTTTTGGGATCGCTTTGCTTTCCTTTGCTACTAGTTTTTCAGTTTCTACTTTAGCCGCTCTCATTTCCTTTTTGCATATTTTGTTACATTCCTTATAGTGCTGAAATGACTCTGCTTCCCCGTCAGATTTGTATTTTTTAAATGCTCGCCTTTTCTTGCCCATAAGTTCCTTTATCTTTTAGTTAAGCCACATCGGTTTATGATTTTTATTCCTTTTTTTGCTGCTCGTAGGAATACATTTTTGAGTATTTTTAGCTAGCAGAAATTTTAGTGCATCCCATTTCTCCGTAGTATTTTTTCCTAGAAACAAACCTTCCCATTCAATATCCCTGAAAAATACCCTCATCTTTTCAAAATTCGCTTTGCTAAAGTTTAGAGTCCTAGTTGAGCCAGTATAGGACTGTTTATGAAAACTGATATTGAATGTGACCATATTGTGGACGCTGTTTCCTATGGGTTCCCCTACTATAATACCTGATACCAAATCCCCATTGTTTGTTAATACCAGGTCTAAGATTGCATTGTACCTGGTAGGTTCCTCAATTAGTTGAACTAAGTAGTTATCATTTAGTGTGTTTAAAACATATTGCCCCTAGCAGTATCATATGAATCGTTTTTCCAGTTTATCTCTGGATAGTTAAAATCTCCCATCACTACTATGTCTCCTACTCCTGCTGCTCTTTCAATTTGCTTTAGTAACAATTCCTCATCAGATAAGTTAATACCAGGTGACCTATAGCATACACCCAATACTAACTTTTTTATTCCTTTTTCCCCGCATGCAATTTCTACCCATAACGTCTCAACAGTGTCTACAGTGCCCTACTGAATATCTTCCCGTATATCAGGTTTTAAAAACGGCTTTCCGTAAAGACACACCCCTCCACCCTTTTTATTTAGTCCGTCTCTCCTAAACAGCGTATAGCCCTCTAGATTGACTGTCCAATCATGAGATTCATCCCAACAAGTTTCAGTAATGCCTATAATATCATACTGTTTGCTTGCTGCAAGTATTTCTAGTTTGCCCTTTTTACCAGTAATGCTTCTACATACAGCTAAGATAATTATTTTCACTTGCAGTGCCAGATATGGCCACAGTGCCCGATACACATGTCCCCCCAGTGCCAGATATGCCCCCAGTGCCAGATACACCTGTCCCCGCAGTGCCAGATATGCCCCTAGTGCCAGATACACATGTCCCCCAGTGCCAGATATGCCCTCAGTGCCAGGTACACATGTCCCCCAGTGCCAGATATGCTCCCAGTGCCAGGTACACATGTCCCCCTAGTGCCAGATATGCCCCCCAGTGGCAGGTATACATGCCCCCCAGTCCAGATATGCCCCCAGTGCCAGATACATCTGTCCCCGCAGTGCCAGATATGCATGTCCCCCCCAGTGCCAGATATGCCCCCAGTGCCAGATATACCCCAGTGCCAGATATGCCCCCAGTGCCAGATATGCCCCCAGTGCCAGATATGCCCCCAGTGCCAGATATCCCCCAGTGCCAGATATGCCCCCAGTGCCAGATATGCTCCAAGTGCCGGGTATACATGTCCCCCCAGTGCCAGATATGCCCCCAGTGCCAGGTACACATGTCCCCCCAGTGCCAGATTAATCCCCCAGTGCCAGATATGCTCCCAGTGCCAGGTACACATGTCCCCCCAGTGCCAGATATGCCCCCAGTGCCAGGTATACATGCGCCCCCAATGTCAGATATGCCCCCAGTGCCAGGTATACATGCCCCCCCAATGCCAGATATGCCCCCAGTGCAAGGTACACATGAAGCCCCCCCTGCTGCTCACCGCTGCTGCTGCTGGTGTCCTGTGTGTGTGAGGGGAGGAGAGCGCAGCCTGCGCCTCTCCTTCCCCTCAGTTTCCTGCGGGTGCGGGTGAGTTTAATTCAGCGCCAATCCGTGAGCCAATCAAAGCTCGCGGTCTGGCAGCCTTGGCTGCCGGTCCGCGAGCTCTGATTGGCTCACGGGCGGCACTGATTTGAACGAAGACATTGACATTGCGCTCTCCTCCCCTCACATCAGCGGTAGCGAGCGGCGGCCCGTCAGTGTGGGTACGGCGTACCCATGGCTAAATTCTTAAGGATACGTCGTACCCACCCGTACCCGCATACTTGCACCGCTGGGGCACAGCTCCCAAGAAGAGGGTACCACATTTGAACAAAGCCTCAAGTTCATGTGCTCTGATGAGTTTGTGTTAAAATGTGTGAATAGGATTGTGTCAACACCACAATGTCAAATTATCACATGTTTATATAGTCACAGAGTTGACAATAAAAACCTTAGGGTTAGGGTTATCATTAAGATTTGGGTGAGGTATCAACATTTTAACATATCGACTTTATGGTAGTGTTGATACAGTATGTTCACTTTAAATATGCGTGGACATGTACTCTATTGACATAGAATACCTTTCGACATGCTATTGTCTAGATTACGAATGTTTATATTATAACTGTTGAAACATTACACCAATGAAAAGATGATAGATTTGTGTTCAGTTCTTCATCTTATCCTTATTATAGCTATAACTTTAATATTAGTCTGAGAGTCCCTTAGTTAAAGTACTGTCTAAAAACCATGTAATCTTGAAACTGTAAAAACAGCAGGTTCTGAATGAGTTAATATTCACAGAACTTTCCTTAGAAGACATGATCCCTTCCCTTGGGACTATGCGTATAGCTGCACTTAGTATCATGCTTTCCAGACAGCCACACCTATACATTGATTCAAACTACTTTACATTACAGTGTAGTGAGCGAAATACACAAGGGTGTGATGCTCAGCTGAAACTGCTACATAAAAATTTGTAAATGTTATATATGTGAACAGAATATTGACAGATTATGACAGATGACAACTTTACATTACATTAAAATATTAATTATTAATGCATTTTAAGTTTAACATTGGGCCTGATTCAGCATCCGACACATCTGTGGCCACTTTCCCGTTTGGACAATGCAGGCTACTCTCTTCCTTATCCTAATGTGAGAATATCCATGTACGTGGAAGCCTATCCCACCCAATGTTTTCCATCAGTAGGCTTTCTAACAGTAGAAAAACATTGTCAGCATGTTGACAATTAAAATACACAATGTCAACATTATGTCTTTGTCGACATTTGACAATGGTGTTGACATTCTGCATATCAGCATTTTCTACTTCTACCCAAATTAGGAGGTCTGTGCTATGGGGGTAAATCCAAGTTAATCGCAGCAGGAATTTTGTTAGCAGTTGGGCAAAACCATGGCCCTCATTCCGAGTTGTTCGCTCGTTATTTTCCTTCGCATCGGTGCGATTTTCCGCTAACTGTGCATGCGCAATGTTCGCACTGCGGCTGCGCCAAGTAAATTTGCTAAGAAGTTTGGTTTTTTACTCACGGCATTACAAGGTTTTTTCTTCGTTCTGGTGATCGTAGTGTGATTGACAGGAAGTGGGTGTTTCTGGGCGGAAACTGGCCGTTTTATGGGAGTGTGTGAAAAAACGCTGCCGTTTCTGGGAAAAACGCGGGAGTGGATGGAGAAACGGGGGAGTGCCTGGGCGAACGCTGGGTGTGTTTGTGACGTCAAAACAGGAACGAAACTGACTAAACTGATCGCAGTGGCAGAGTAAGTCTCGAGCTACTCAGAAACTGCTAAGAAATTTCTATTCGCAATTTTGCGAATCTTTCGTTCGCAATTCTGCTAAGCTAAGATTCACTCCCAGAGGGCGGCGGCTTAGCGTGTGCACTGCTGCGAAAAGCGGCTAGCGAGCGAACAACTCGGAATGAGGGCCATAATACACATTTTTGTGGAAAAAATGCAAAAAAAGACGCTATGCGCTACTGAGTCTCGCCACAGCATGTTTAGCATGACTGCAGCAAGGATGTAAGAGGACACATCTGTACTAGACATGAGCGGCGGGCACTTTTCTTGTTTTGTGTTTTGGTTCTGGTTCCATGCTTGTGTTTTGGATCTGGATTGGTTTTGCCAAAACCACCCTTCCGTGTTTTGGTTTTGGTTTTGGATCTGGATGATTTAAAAAAAAAAACCCAGCTAAAATCACATAATTTGGGGGTAATTTTGATCCTACGGTATTATTAACCTCAATAACATTCATTTCCACTCATTTCCAGTCTATTCTGAACACTTCACACCTCACAAGTTTGTTTTTAGGCCAAAAGGTTGCACCGAGGTGGCTGGATGACTAAGCTGAGCGACACAAATGTGCGGCACAAACACCTGGCCCATCTCGAAGTGGCACAGCAGTGACAGAGAGGATGGCAGATTTAAAAAATAGTCCCCAAACAGCACATCATGCAAAGAAGTAAAAGAGGTACAATGAGGTAGCTGTATGACTAAGCTAAGCGACACAAGTGTGCGGCACAAACAACATGGGACGTGCTGGAATTTGCCCAGATGTAATACACGCACAATATTGGTGGCACAGGAGATCGTACTCCTAATCCACACACACATATGGCAAAGCCTGTAAAATTAATTTGGATAATAATAACCCTTTTATTTGGAGCTATTATAATAAAATGCAGCACAGGCGAGTGTACCCCTACATTACACAGGGCAAACCCTGTAAAAATTATTTGGATAATAATATAAGTAATGTATATAACCCTTTAATTTGGAGTAAATAATATACAGCACAAGACACCACCACTGGACTTATGGCAGCACAAGTCAGCACCACTGGACTGGACTTATACGGCAGTACCCCAGGACTTATATGGCAGTACCCCTGGAGTTGTACGGCAGTGTCAGACAGGATGGCATTTTAAAAAACTAGTCCCCAAACAGCACATGATGCAAAGAAGAAAAAAAGCTGCAAGATGGAATTGTCCTTGGGCCCTCCCACCCACCCTTATGTTGTATAAACAGGACATGCACACTTTAACAAACCAATCATTTCAGCGACAGGGTCTGCCACATGACTGTGGCTGAAAACACTGCTTTGTTTGGGCCCCCACCAAAAAATAAGCAATCAATCTCTACTTGCACAAACTGGCTCTACAGAGACAAGCTGTCGACCCTTATCCTCATCCTCCGATTCCTCACCCCTTTCACTGTGTGCATCCTCCTCCTCCTCACAGAGTATTAATTCGTCCCCACTGGAATCCACCATCACAGGTCCCTGTGTACTTTCTGGAGGCAATTGCTGCTAAAGGTCTTCCTGGAGGAATTTATAATTCATTTTGATGAACATCATCTTCTCCACATTTTGTGGAATTAACCTCCTACGCCGATCGCTGACAAGGTTACCGGCTGCACTAAACACTCTTTCGGAGTACACACTGGAGGGGGGCAACTTAGGTAAAATATAGCCAGCTTGTGGAAGGGCATCCAAATTGCCTCCTTTTCCTGCCAGTAAACATACGGACTGTCTGACATGCCTACTTGGATGCTGTCACTCATATAATCCTCCACCATTCTTTCAATGGTGGCAGAATCATATGCAGTGACAGTAGACATGTCAGTAATCATTGGCAGGTCCTACAGCCCAGACCAGAAGTCAGCACTCGCTCCTGACTGCTCTGCATCATTGCCAGCGGGTGGGCTAGGAAATCTTATCCTTTTTCTTGCAGCCTCAGTTGCGGGAGAAAATGAAGGAGGAGCTGTTGACAGGTCACGTTCTGCTTGAGTTGACAATTTTCTCACCAGCAGGTCTTTGAACCTCTTCAGACATGTCTGCTGGAAAGAGAGATACAACATAGGCTTTAAACCTAGGATCGAGCACGGTGGCCAAAATGTAGTGCTCTGATTTCAACAGACTGACCACCCTCGAATCCTGGCAAAGTGAATGAAGGGCTCCATCCACAAGTCCCACATACTTAGCGGAATTGCTTCATCTTAGCTCCTCCTTCAATTTCTCCAACTGCTTCTGCAAAAGCCTGATGAGGGGAATGACCTGACTCAAGCTGGCAGTGTCTGAACTGACTTCACGTGTGGCAAGTTCGAAGGGTTGGAGAACCTTGCACAAGACGGAAATCATTCTCCACTGCGCAGTGCAAGTGCATACCCCCTCCTTTGCCTATATCGTATGTGGATGTATAGGCTTGAATGGCCTTTTGCTGCTCCTCCATCCTCTGAAGCATATAGAGTGTTGAATTTCACCTTGTTACCACTTCTTGCTTCAGGTGATGGCAGGGCAGGTTCAGGAGTGTTTGCTGGTGTTCAAGTCATCGGCACACAGTGTCCGAATGTCAAAAGCGGGCCGCCATTTTTCAGGCCACCAACAGCATCTCCTGCACGCACCTAACATTTTTAAATAAATTCTGCACCACCAAATTAATTGTATGTGCAAAACATGGGACGTGCTGGAATCTGCCCAGATGTAATGCACGTACAATATTGGTGGCATTGTCCGATATCACAAATCCCCAGAAGAGTCTAATTGGGGTAAGTCATTGTGCGATGATGTCCCTCAGTTTCCATAAGAGGTTGTCAGCGGTGTGCCTCTTACGGAAAGCAGTGATACATAGCGTAGACTGTCTAGGAATGAGTTGGCGTTTGCGAGATGATGCTACTGGTGCCGCTGCTGTTGTTGCTGGGGGAGGCAATACATCTACCCACTGTCACAGTCATATAGTTCTTAGTCTGCCCTGTTCTACTTGTCCACCTGTCCGTGGTTAAGTGGACAGTGGGTACAACTGCATTTTTTAGGACACTGAGGATACTTTTCTGACGTCTCTGTACATTCTCGTTATCGCCTGCCTAGTGAAGTGGAACCTAGATGGGATTTGATACCAGGGGGGACATTACCTCCATCAATTCTCTAAGTCCCACTGAACTAATGGTGGATACCGGACGCACGTCTAACACCAACATAGCTGTTAAGGTCTCAGTTATCCGCTTTGATACAGGCTGACTAGACATATACGGCAGTATCACTGGATTTATACGGCAGTACCGCTGGACATATACGGCAGTATCACTGGAGCACAGGGACACCACCACTGGACTGATGCATGATAACACAGCACCACTGCAATGGACTGGACTTATACAGCAGCACTGGACATATGGAAGCAGAGGACACCCCCACTGTGACAGGACTGATGCAGCACAAGACACTACCACTATACTGATGCAGGATAACACAGCACCACTGCAATGGACTGTACTTATACAGCAGCACTGGACATATGGCAGCAGAGGACACCACCACTGTGACTGGACTGATGCAGCACAAGACACTACCACTGAACAGATGCTGGACACTGAGGACGGAAACACGTCCTCTCTCTACACTCTCCAATGCCGGAGTGAAAATGGTGGCGACATGTGGCTCCTTATATGGAATCCAAACCCTGTGAGAATCCAACAGAGTGATGATGACATTTTGCCTCGTTATGGTTTCCGAGTCAGGCAGGAAAACCCGAGCCTGACTCGGATCCGGGCTCGGGTAGTGAAGTTCGGGGGAGGGGGGGGGTTCGGTTCTCAGGGAACCGAACCCGCTCATCTCTAATCTGTACAGCTATTCATCCTCACTCAAGTTCTTGCACTCCTTGCATAGGAACTTCATCAGCTTTTTACACATAGCCTAAAACACAGTTCCAGACATCCAGCCCTGCTGGGGGCTTGGCACTGAGTGAGCATCGTCAGACTACTACACTGCACCTTTTACAATATATAGTAACTCAACAGGGAGAAGAAAGGGTATTGTCAGACTGACAATCCAGTCCAGTCTACTTAATGATACTCCAGTCCAGATTTTGGAAAAAAAAATCATTATTGTGGGTAAGCCGTTAATATTCCACATCAAAAGATTACAGAACAATAATAAATATGGAGGTCTGGCATTGTCTTACTATACAGTGGCGGAGATTCAAATGTTTGAAAAGTGGGTTGGGTGTCTAATTTCCCTGTCTATTAGATAGGAAAAAACAGCCTCCCAACTGACTTTTAAAACATTTGAATCTCCCCCAGTATGTCTAATAAATCAGTCAACACCATTCTAACTAGCAGAGCTGGAAAGTCACAGTCTGTCTACCATGGATGTCATCAATTCAACTTCAGAAACTTTATTATTCAAACATTTACTAAGGATTAATCAAAGGATGCTAAGCAGGCACAATAAATGTCAATCATTTGTGAAGAAGGCATCCTACCAGTAAAACACAAGTAATGGACATGGAAATGTATCCATTTCTGAGCCAGCTATGTCATTAGTTCTCCATCACAGAACTATATCTGTTATCCCACAGTTTTTAGAATTCAACATTTATTGCATAAACTATGTGTGAATTATCAATCCATATTATACAATAATATTGTAAGGATCAGTTCAACATAATAAATACATAATGATTATTTAAGGAAGGTCTAATGTAACAATGGCTAACTGTCACTTATATATGAAACTCTTCAAACAGTAAATTGCATTTATATGCTAAAGTGCTGCTTTACAATGTTCTGTAATCAAAAGAATATTTGCAGAGCAATTGTAAAACCATCCTAGACCATGAACAGTAATTCCACCCAGTGTTATCTGTGAGCAGGAACCAGCAGGAACTCAGCTCCTGAACCTCTCATTAAATATGACAATCAGGAACTGGGTTTCTGAACGTGTCCTGGGTCAAAATGTATTTTCCATAAGATAAGCTTTAAGAGTTTTAAAGTCCATTTTGAGTGCTTTCTTTTCCAAAAACAATCTATCTACAGTTTTTTTAAGTCCATTTTAATTGCCTTCCTTTCTAAAAACTAACATCTATCTATCTATCTGTCTGTCTGTCTGTCTGTCTGTCTGTCTGTCTGTCTATCTATCTATCTATCTATCTATCTATCTATCTATCTATCTATCTATCTATCTATCTATCTATTGCTTTTTTTAATAGCTCAACCCCCAGACCCATAGTTCCTGAACCTATTTTTACAGAAAAATAGTACTGGTTCCACCTACAGCACTTACTTTTTTCACAGGGTGAAAATATCACTGTTAGGAACATCAATTTTGCTTTCTTAGAAACGTTGGCAGGCTTCTCATGCACAGGTGTGGTCAGACCTCCTCTTTTGGATTTCTTAGGGGCTGCTTCCACTTACAAATCACATATAGCTACAGTATGCAAATAAGGTTTATGTGGTCTCAGTTTTGTTGATATAATTTAACACTTAAATATGATCATGCTGTTAGTCGTTGAAATTGAGAGAATGGGTAATGAGTAAGGGTATATTTGCATAATTGTGAAACAGTCTTCAGGAGCACTGAAAGGAGGCCTCCCAGGCTTGTAGGAGGCAAACCCGAGCCCCCACACTCCGCCCTTATCACACTTAGGTTTTCTTTTTCTTTATTTTGAAGCAAATAGTGATACAATCAATAATACAATATCAATAACATATTGTACATAGAAATACACATTTTGGCAGGCCCCAAACTGCCCCAAATAAAGCAAGGCACACATAGCTTATAAAACCAAAACTTGACCGGTTGTAGCTACACTCTCCCTTGACATCCCCCCCACCACCACCACCACATCACAGTTTTCTGGAACTTCTGACAGTCTATGCCTGTAGTCAGTGATGCCCTTATGAATCCTTGAGTTTTGAAGCAACAAATGCTGGTGCTTGGTACCACTAGCTGCAATGCGTAGAGCCATCCAGAGCATCCAGGTATCTCTTTCCTTTCTTCTGGCAGTGGCCCCACCCCTCACATGATGTCACATATTCAGTAGGTGGGATCGGCATAGGAAACAGTGGAGCAGATGTATTAAGTCTGGAGGAGTGATAAAGCAGTGATAAGTGGAATGTGATAATGCACCAGCCATTCATTATGAGTTTGAAAAATACAGTTAGGAGCTAATTGGCTGGTGCGCTATCACCTTTAACTTATCACTGCTTTATCACTTCTCCAGGCTTAATACATCTGCCCCAATGAGCCCCGTCCCCGGAGCTGATTCTGAGACTGGACAATACATTTATTTACTGAAATTACCTATACTCTAGTGTGGGTTTCCTAAGCCAGCCCCCAATTGTCAAGTAATATGTAATAAGGCTTCGGTGGAGGCACAGCCAAAATATCAAAAAAAAAGAAGAAAGGAAATCCAGTGCTCCAGGACTCATAAGTATAGTGGTTTATGTGCTTGATCAAAATCAAGAACAAAATAAATACTGTAATACCATTATTACAGTAAATTTATGTACCCCTGTACTAAAAACAATCAGGCAACCTACAAATTAAATCAGGAAGTTTTAGGGGAAACAGTAGTTGAAAAAGGCTTGGGGGAGCACACTGATAACAGAGTTAGCAGCAATACCCAATGTGAAAGTGCAGCAACAAAGGCAAATAAGGTATTAGCATGCATAAAACGGGGAATGGAGACAAGGGATGCAAGTGTAATCCTGCCACTGTATAAATCATTGGTACGGCCAAACCTGGAACATTGTGTACAGATCTGGGCAGGGTACTGTAAAATAGATTTGTTTGAACTTGAAATGGTTCAGAGGCAAGCCACCAAATTGATTAAGGGGCTAGAGGCACTGGATTATGAGGAAAGGCTTACTAGGTTAGATATGTTTACACTTGAAAAGAGGCGGTTAAGAGGGGAAATTATTAATTTTTACAAATATATAAAGGGACAATACAAGGATCACGCAGACACCCTCTGAGATTAGAGGAAAGGAAATTTCATACCATACGAATGAAAGGGTTCTTCACATTAAGGGCAGTAAAGGTAGTAAGGATTTGTAATTCTCTGCCAGAGAACTTAGTAATGGTGGACTCAGTCAATAAGTTTAAAAATGGATTAGATAACTTCCTGACTGAAAGAAATATCCACAGGTACCGTATTTAAAGAAAGTGTATATTAGACAAAGCATGAATTATAGTTGTTATTAGACTAAATAAACATCACTTCATCCGATTCATTATAGTAAACTATAGTTACATTCAGATTAGTGTAAGGATTATAATACAGCTGAGTGCAGCTTGGAGGAGATAGGGGAGCCAGCTCTCCCTCTTCTGTAAGCAAGGCTAGCTGTACTGTTTTGATTTTTTTTGCGCTGCTACTGTCAATCAAATTTAAATTGCTCTGGGTCGTGTATGTATGTATGTATATATATATATATATATAGTTATATATGGACTTCGTTTGATTATTTACCTGTGAGTACCGCCTTCACAAACCTCTCTCTCTCTCTCTCTCTATATATATATATATATTAGAGATGTGGAAATGTTTCGGCTTTTGTGTTTTGGTTTTGGATTCGGTTCCGCGGCCGTGTTTTGGATTCGGACGTGTTTTGGCAAAACCTCCCTTAAACATTTTTGTCGGATTCGGGTGTTTTTTTTCAAAAACCCCTCAAAAACAGCTTAAATCATAGATTTTGGGGGTAATTTTGATCCTATAGTGTTATTAACCTCAATAACCATAATTTCCACTAATTTCCAGTCTATTCTGAACACCTCACACCTCACAATATTATTTTTAGTCCTAAAATTTGCACCAAGGTCGCTGGATGACTATGCTAAGCGACGCAAGTGGCCGGCACAAACACCTGGCCCATCTAGGAGTGGCACTGCAGTGTCAGACAGGATAGCACTTATAAAAATTGGCCCCAAACATCACATGATGCAAAAATAAATAAATAAAAAAAGAGGTGCAAGATGGAATTGTCCTTGGGCCCTCCCACCCACCCTTATGTTGTATAAACAGGACATGCACACTTTAACAAACCCATCATTTCAGCCACAGGATCTGCCACATGACTGTGGCTGAAATGACTGGTTGGTTTGGGCCCCCACCAATAAAAGAAGCAATCAATCTCTCCTTGCTCAAACTGGCTCTACAGAGGCAAGATGTCGACCTCATCATCATCCTCCGATTCCTCACCCCTTTCACTGTGTACATCCCCCTCCTCACAGAGTATTAATTCGACCCCACTGGAATCCACCATCACAGGTCCCTGTGTACTTTCTGGAGGCAATTGCTGGTGAATGTCTCCTCGGAGGAATTGATTATAATTCATTTTGATGAAAATCATCTTCTCCACATTTTGTGGAAGTAACCTTGTACGCCAATCGCTGACAAGGTGACCGGCTGTACTAAACACTCTTTCGGAATACACACTGGAGGGGGGGCAACTTAGGTAAAATAAAGCCAGTTTGTGCACGGGCCTCCAATTTGCCTCTTTTTCCTGCCAGTATACGTACGGACTGTCTGACGTGCCTACTTGGATGCGGTCACTGGTGACAGAATCATATGCAGTGACAGTAGACGACATGTCAGTAATCGTTGGTGGTCCTTCAGGCCGGACCAGATGCCAGCACTCGCTCCTGACTGCCCTGCATCACTGCCAGCGGGTGGGCTCGGAATTCTTACCCTTTTCCTCGCAGCCCCAGTTGTGGGAGAATGTGAAGGAGGAGCTGTTGACGGGTCACGTTCCGCTTGACTTGACAATTTTCTCACCAGCAGGTCTTTGAACCTCTGCAGACTTGTGTCTGCCAGAAAGAGAGATACAACGTAGGCTTTAAACCTAGGATCGAGCACGGTGGCCAAAATGTAGTGTTCTGATTTCAACAGATTGACAACCTGTGAATCCTGGTTAAGCGAATTAAGGGCTACATCCACAAGTCCCACATGCCTAGCGGAATCGCTCCGTTTTAGCTCCTCCTTCAATCTCTCCAGCTGCTTCTGCAAAAGCCTGATGAGGGGAATGACCTGACTCAGGCTGGCAGTGTCTGAACTGACTTCACGTGTGGCAAGTTCAAAGGGTTGCAGAACCTTGCACAACGTTGAAATCATTCTCCACTGCGCTTGAGTCAGGTGCATTCACCCTCCTTTGCCTATATCGTAGGCAGATGTATAGGCTTGAATGGCCTTTTGCTGCTCCCCCATCCTCTGAAGCATATAGAGTGTTGAATTCCACCTCGTTACCACCCCTTGCTTCAGCTGATGGAGGGGCAGGTTCAGGAGTGTTTGCTGGTGCTCCAGTCTTCGGCACGCGGTGGCTGAATGCAGAAAGTGGCCCGCAATTATTCGGGCCACCGACAGCATCTTTTGCATGCCCCTGTCATTTTAAAAAAAATTCTGCACCACCAAATTAATTGTATGTGCAAAACATGGGACGTGCTGGAATTTGCCCACATGTAACGCACGCACAATATTGGTGGCATTGTCCGATGTCACAAATCCCCAGGAGAGTCCAATTGGGGTAAACTAATCTGCGATGATGTTCCTCAGTTTCCGTAAGAGGTTGTCAGCTGTGTGCCTCTTATGGAAAGCGGTGATACAAAGCGCAGCCTGCCTAGGAACGAGTTGGCATTTGCGAGATGCTGCTACTGGTGCCGCTGCTGCTGTTGTTACTGCGGGAGGCAATAAATCTACCCCGTGGGCGGTCACAATCATATAGTCCTGAGTCTGCCCTGCTCCACTTGTCCACATGTCTGTGGTTAAGTGGACATTGGGTACAACTGCATTTTTTTAGGACACTGGTGACTCTTTTTCTGATGCCTGTGCACATTCTCTGTATCACCTGCCTAGAGAAGTGGAACCTAGATGGGATTTATTACCGGGGACACACTACCTCAAGAAATTCTCTAAGTCCCTGTGAATTAACGGTGGATACCAGACACACATCTAACACCAACACAGCTGCCAAGGCCTGAGTTATCCGCTTTGCAACAGGATGACTGCTGTGATATTTAATCTTCCTCGCAAAGGACTGTTGGACAGTCAATTGCTTACTGGAAGTAGTACAAGTGGTCTTCTGACTTCCCCTCTGGGATGACGATCGACTCCCAGCAGCAACAACAGCAGCGCCAGCAGCAGTAGGCGTTACAATCAAGGATGCATTGGAGGAATCCCAGTCAGGAGAGGACTCGTCAGACATGCCAGTGACATGGCCTGCAGGACTATTGGCGTTCCTGTCTAAGGAGGAAATTGACACTGAGGGAGTTGGTGGTGTGGTTTGCAGAAGCCAAGCTTTAGTTGGATTTAGGGATTTAGTTGTCAGTGGACTGCTTCTGCTGTCAACCAAAGTTTTTGAACCTGTCAATGACTTCTGATGAATGCGCTCCAGGTGACGTATAAGGGAAGATGTTCCTAGGTGGTTAATATCCTTACCCCTATTATTACAGCTTGACAAAGGCAACACATGGTTTGACACCTGTTGTCTGCATTTCTGTTAAAATAATTCCACACTGAAGAGGTGATTTTTTTTTTTGTAATTTGACCAGGCATGTCAATGGCCATATTCGTCCCACGGACAACAGGTGTCTCCCCGGGTGCCTGACTTAAACAAACCACCTCACCATTAGAATCCTCCTTGTCAATTTCCTCCTCAGTGCCAGCAACACCCATATCCTCATCCTGGTGTACTTCAACACTGACATCTTCAATTTGACTATCAGGAACTGGACTGTAGGTGCTCCTTCCAGCACTTGCAGGGGGGCGTGCAAATGGTGGAAGGAGCCACCTCTTCCCGTCTAGTGTTGGGAAGGTCAGGCATCCCAACCGCCGACACAATTGGACTCTCCTTGGGGATTTGTGATTTAGTAGAATGCACAGTTCTTTGCTGTGCTTTTGCCATCTTAACTCTTTTCAGTTTTCTAGTGGGAAGATGAGTGGTTCCATCCTCATGTGAAGCTAAACCACTAGCCATGAACATAGGCCAGGGCCTCAGCTGTTCCTTGCCACTCCGTGTCGTAAATGGCATATTGGCAAGTTTACGCTTCTCAGACGTTTTTAATTTCGATTTTTGGGTCATTTTACTGAACTTTTGTTTTTTTTATTTTACATGCTCTCTACTATAAAACAAAAAAATGCAATTAACGACCCAGTGGTTGCGCAGTGAAAAGGACCGGCTTCCTTGGTACACCTCTAGGGGGGAGAATAAACACCAATCCTCTACAAATGGATACAACAAGACAAGAATTAAGAGGGTACCCCTGGCGCTCAGTCTCTTATAGATGATCCTGAGTGACCTGCTCAGAACACAGTGTCTGTCTGCCACATGTAACTCAATCAAAAATATTTTGAAGGAACAATGTTTTATTTAACAGACAACACATAAAAACATCACATTAAAAATGTGGGTACAATGGTAAGTGAAGTGACTCGTGCATCGATGGTGAACAGGCTCTTTCACCATGGAATAGTATACAGCTGATGGTATTGCAGCTCTACTAAAGGGCTGTAGCCCAATGGGCTGTGATGGGTGATTTCCACAACTGGTCACCACAGACTTAAATCGTGCACAGTAATTGGGTTGAGTCAATTTGCAAAGAACAGCAATAAAGTGACTGGTGCATATAGTGGAAAATTAATCTCTCACCATTATACTCCCGTGCGGTGGGCTAGCTGGAAATTAGCAAATGTGGTCCAAGGCTGATAAGCCTGGCACCACCGCCACGGGTATTATCAGCAGTAGTCCTGGAAATGTACAGCTCTTTCT